>NC_135955.1:93709312-93934312 GCF_053455715.1 Rhinoraja longicauda | reverse complement strand
ACACGGGAATAGCATTAATGAGAGATGAAGTGCTGCGGTCATTAAACTGGTATCATATTCACTCCACACCACTTAAATAGATTCACGCAAAGCTACAAATAGTGTTGGACATTGTTAAAATTGATTTCCTTTTGTATGAAATTACTTGTCAAAAACAAATCTTCCATTCTGTGGTTTGTGTTTTTTGTTCATATGTTCATAAGTGATAGGAGCAGAATTAGGCCATTCGGCCCATCAGGTCTACTCCGACATCCACTCATGGCTGATCTATCTCTCCCTCCCAACCCCATTCTCCTGCCTTCTCCCCGTAACCCCTGACAACCGCACTAATCAAGAATCTGTCTATCTCTGCCTTAAAAATATCCCTTGACTTGGCCAAAGTTTAAGAATAAGGGGTAGGCCATTTAGAACGGAGATGAGGAAAAACTTTTTCAGCCAGAGAGTTGTGAATCTGTGGAATTCTCTGCCTCAGAAGGCAGTGGAGGCCAAGTCTCTGAATGCATTCAAGAGAGAGCTAGATAGAGCTCTTAAGCATAGCGGAGTCAGGGGGTATGGGGAGAAGGCAGGAATGGGGTACTGTTTGAGAATGATCAGCCATGATCACATTGAGTGGCGGTGCTGGCTCGAAGGGCCGAATGGCCGACTCCTGCACCTATTGTCTATTGCCTCCACAGCATTGCCACTTTCATTTCATTGTACATCGTGTATGTGTATGTGACAAATAAAATTGACTTGACTTGCCTTCTGTGGCAATGAATTCCACAGATTCACCACCCTCTGACTAAAGAAATTCCTCCCCATCTCCATTCTAAAAGAACGTCCTTTAATTCTGAGGCTATGACCTCTGGTCCTAGACTCTCCCACTAGTGGAAACATCCTCTCCACATCCACTCTATCCAGGCCTTTCACTATTCTGTAAGATTCAATGAGGTCCCCCCTCATCCTTTTAAACTCCAGCGAGTACAGGCCCAGTGCTGACAAACGCTCATCATAGCTTAACCTACTCATTCTGGGTAAACCCTCTCTATACTTCTAAACCGAGGGTCATTTTGATAAACCCTCTCTATACGTCTAATCCAAGAATCGTTCCACTAAACCACCTCTACATCCCCTCATAACAGGAATGACCAGTGCTCAATTACATATGAGCAAGACCATATTGGCATTGGAGTTAGGGGGTGCCAACTTTCTCACTCCCAAATAAGGGACAAAAGGTGGCGTCACCGCCCCGCGCCCCACGTGACCTCACCCAGCCAGCGGCCACGTGCTCCCTCTCTACCAATGGCGGCCGCCCGGGCTGGGAGGTGGGTTGCTAGGCAACCTCCGTTAGGCAGCGCCCGGGCCTCCGTGCCTACACCATCCAGACCTACACTGCCGGGCTAACAGTGTCTGGGCCTACAGCATCGGGGCCTACAGTGTCCGTGCCTACAGTGTCCCGGCCTCCACTGTCTGGACCTACAGTGTCCGGGCCTACAGTGTCTGGGCCTACACCGTCCGGACCTACAGTGCCACACGGGCCTAATACGGGACAAGGGCGGTCCCATACGGGACAAACCAATTTAGCCCAACATACGGGATATCCCTTTGGATATCCAACAGGGCAGTTGGCAACCCTAACTGGAGTTGACTTAATGCCTGTAATACTCGGGGCAAGGTGCATGTGCATTCAAATGAAGCTGAAAGCAAATAGTGAAAGGTCATGGCCTCAGAATCGAGGACCAGATGACATCGGTTTAAGGTGAGGGGGGAAAGATTTAATAGGAATCTGAGGGCTAATGTTTTTACAGAAAGGGCGTTGGGTGTTTGGAACAAACTGCCGGAAGTAGGGTTGCCAACAGTCCCGTATTAGTCAGGACATCCTGTATTTTGGGCTAAATTGGTTTGTCCCATACGGGATTGCCCTTGTCCCGTATTAAGCCCAGGGGGCCCGGACGCGCGCTGTAGGCCCGGACAGTGTAGGCCCAGACGGTGTAGGCCCGGACGGTGTAGGCCCGGACACCGTAGGCCCGGACAATGTAGGCCCGGACAGTGTAGGCCCGGACACTGTGGGCCCGGGGGCCGCGTTATGCCCGGACACTGTGGGCCGCCTAACGGAGATTGCTTAGCAACCCGCCTCCCGACCGGGGCGGCTGCCATTGGTGGAGCGGGAGCAGGTGGCCGCTGGCTGGTTGCGGTCACCTTTTATCCCTTATTTGGGAGTGAGAAAGTTGGCAATCCTAGCTGGAGGAGGTAGTTGTGGCAGGAAATATCACAACGTTTAAGAAACATTTAGACAGGTACAGGGATAGGATAAGGTTTGGAGGGAAATGGAACAAATACAGACAGGTGGGACCAGTGTAGATGGGACATGTTGGCCGATGTGGGCAAGTTGGGCTGAAGGGCCTGTTTCCACGCTGAATCACTCTATGACCCTATTCCAGCTAGTTGACTTTCAATTTTTTTCCCGGTACTGATGACTGATGTAAAAAAATATTGTAGACATAACTCCGTATCAATGCTTCATTAATGCATTAGTAGTCAAAAAGCCTGAAGAATGAGAGGGGGGTGGGGAAAAAAAACCAAGATACTGTTTACATAATGGAGACAGCTCAACGGAAAACATGCAGTACCTTTCACTAGCTTATCCAGGAAGAGTGCTTGCGAAATAAAACAGACAGATGTTTAAGAACAGTGTAATATAGAAAAACAGGGAGCATTGGCAAAATCTCAGTGTCACGCTAGATTAAGTTTCTTCGAAGAAAAAAACCAGTGATTGCTTCTGAGGTAAATCATTGTCGTACATTGTAGATGGAGTCTGGAATCCCATTCACAGGAAGATTGTCAAATAGGTTCATAAGTTAACGTGGCCCCTCGTTTTTCCATTTAACGACTTTTACCAGGACTCGAGGGCCTGAGCTGTAAGGGGTTATTGGTAGGGTTGCCAACTGTCCTGTATTAGCCAGGACATCCCGCATATTGGGCTAAATTGGTTTAGCTCGTGTCCCATATTAGGCCCGGGGGCCGTTGTAGGCCCGGACACTGTAGGCCTGAACACTGTAGGCCCGGGGGCCGCTGTAGGCCCGGACAGTGTAGGCCCAGACAGTGTAGGCCCAGACACTGTAGACCCAGCGACCGCTGTAGGTCCGGACAGTGTAGGCCCGGAGGCCCGGGCGCCGCCTAACGGAGGTTGCATAGCAACCCGCCTCCCGACCCGGGCGGCCACCATTAGTGGAGCGGGAGCACATGGCCGCTGGCTGGGTGAGGACACGTGGGGCGCGGGGCGGTGACGTCACCCTTTGTCCCTTATTTGGGAGTGAGAATGTTGGCAACCCTAGCTATTGGGCAAGTAGGATCTTATTCATAAACTCATGTTCATGAGTGATAGGAGCAGAATTAGGCCATTCAGCCCATCGAGTCTACTCCACCATTCAATCATGGCTGATCTATCTCTCCCTCTCAACCCCATTCTCCTGCCTTCTCCCCATAACCTCTGACACCCGCACTAATCAAGTAGTATAAGAAATTAACTGCAGATGCTGGTACAAATCGAAGGTATTTATTCACAAAATGCTGGAGTAACTCAGCAGGTCAGGCAGCATCTCAGGAGAGAAGGAATGGGCGACGTTTCGGGTCGAGACCCTTCTTCAGACTGATGTCAGGGGGGCGGGACAAAGGAAGGATATAGGTGGAGACAGGAAGATAGAGGGAGATCTGGGAAGGAGGAGGGAAAGAGAGGGACAGAGGAACTATCTAAAGTTGGAGAAGTCGATGTTCATACCACTGGGCTGCAAACTGCCCAGGCGAAATATGAGGTGCTGTTCCTCCAATTTCTAGTGGGCCTCACTATGGCACTGGAGGAGGCCCATGACAGAAAGGTCAGACTGGGAATGGGAGGGGGAGATAAAGTGCTCGGCCACCGTGAGACCAGTTTGGCCAACGCGGACCGAGCGCAGGTGTTGAGCGAAATGATCTCCGAGCCTGCGCTTGGTTTCGCCGATGTAAATAAGTTGACATCTAGAGCAGCGGATGCAATAGATGAGGTTGGAGGAGGTGCAGGTGAACCTCTGTCTCACCTGGAAAGACTGTTTGGGTCCTTGGATGGAGTTGAGGGGGGAGGTAAAGGGACAGGTGTTGCATCTCCTGCAGTTGCAGGGGAAAGTGCCCGGGGTTGGGGTGGTTTGGGTAGGAAGGTGTTAGTAGTACCAGAAAGATAGAAGGAACATAGGGAGAGGTTGAGTAAGCTGGGTCTCTATTCCTTGGAGCGCAGGAGGATGAGGGGTGATCTTATAGAGGTGTATAAAATCATGAGAGGAATAGATCGGGTAGACGCACAGAGTCTCTTGCCCAGAGTAGGGGAATCAAGGACCAGAGGACATCGGTTCAGGGTGAAGGGGAAAAGATTTAATAGGAATCTGCTGGAAGAGATAGTTGAGGCTGGGACTATCCCAACATTTATGAAACAGGTAGACAGGTTACATGGATAGGACAAGTTTGGAGCAATATGGACCAAACACAGGCAGGTGGGACTAGTGTAGCTGGGACATGTTGGCCGGTGTGTGGGCAAGTTGGGCCAAAGGGCCTGTTTCCACACTGTATCACTCTATGACTCTCGAACATATTTTAGAATGCAGACCAACTGAACTGCCCTGTTTGGCGTGTGTGATCTCATTGTCAATACGCACAAAACAATCACGTTTAAGTTGTAATATTGATTAGGCTGCAATAGGAATTCAATGCATGTATAAAACCTTGGGTCTTTAGATAAAACATAAACACACACCAAGCTGTTGTGAATCATCAATCAATTTTATCCCCACCTGTTACGAAGCAATTGAGAAGAAATGTTCTTTCAACAACCAAAGTACTGTGAATGTTGTAAATCCAGATGAATATTTTTGCTTTAGGTTCAGGTTATTTTTTCATAAATTTGAAGAGCAGAATTAGGCCATTCGGCTCATCATATCTACTCCGCCATTCAATCATGGCTGATCTATCTCTCCCTCTCAACCCCACTCTCCTGCCTTCTCCCCGTAACCCCTGACACCTGCACTAATCAAGAATCTGTCAATCTCAGAGCTCCAGTTTCACATCCAAAGAGGGGTCGCCAACTATCTCACTCCCAAATACGGGACAAGGTGACCACACCCAGCCAGCGGCCACGTGCTCCCGCTCCACCAATGGAGGCCGCCCGGGCCGGGAGGCGACGTACACTGTCCGGGCCTACACTGTCCGGGCCTACAGCGTCCGGGCCTACACTGTCCGGGCCTACAGCGTCCGGGCCTACAGTGTCCGGGCCTACACTGTCCGGGCCTACAGCGTCCGGGCCTACAGCGTCCGGGCCTACAGCGTCCAGGCCCACAGTGTCCAGGCCTACAGCGCCCTCCGGGCCTAATACTGGACAAAGGCGGTTCCGTATGGGACAAACCAATTTAGCCCAAAATACGGGATGTCCCGGCTAATACGGGACAGTTGGCAACCCTACATCCCAAAGTTCTGGAGGCTACAAGGTAATTTAATTCAGTTGAGCCACCGAGTCCACACCGACCAGTGATCACCCCGTACACTAGCACTATCCTAAACACTCTAGTTGAGTTGAGTTTATTGTCACGTGTACCGAGGTACAGTGAAACGCTTTTGTTGCGTGCTAACCAGTCAGCGGAAAGACAATACATGATTACAATCGAGCCGTCCACAGTGTACAGATACATGATAACGTGAATAAAGTTTAGTGCAAGATAAAGCCAGCAAAGTCCGATCAGACACTCCAATGAGGTAGATAGTAGTTCTGGACTGCTCTCTAGTTGGTGGAAGGGACAATTTGCAGTTTACCGAAGCCAATTAACCTACAAACCTGCAGCTCTTTGGAGTGTGGGAGGAAACGCACGCAGGTCACGGGGAGAACGTACACACTCCGCACAGACAGCACCCGTAGTCAGGATCGAACCCGGGCCTCTGGCGCTGTGAGGCAGCAACTCTGCCGCCCACCATAAAGATGAATAAGGACCAACTGTACAAAATTGCCTATTGTAGACTGCCTTGGGCTAGGAGTGGGGTATTTATATGAGGGAGGAGATATTAATGGGGGCATTGGGCCTGTGACTTTTCTATGATTACTGTCATGGACCCATTGCCCAAGTGTCTTCCTTCATTGTGGGAAGAAAATATGAACAATAATAATGTTTCCAGGGATATGGGCAGTTGGGACTAGTGTGGATGGGGCATGTTGGTAAGTGAGTGCAAGTTGGGCCGAGGGGCCTGTTTCCACTCTGTATCACTCTATGACTCTATGACTTTAATTCAACCACCCTGGTTAGCATGGACGACTTGGGCCGAAGGGCCTGTTTCTGTGCTGTATCACTCTGACTCTTTGACTCTCCATGGGCCAAATGTGGGCATGTTGGCCGGTGTGGGCAAGTTGGGCTGAAGGGCCTGTTTCTGTGCTGTATCACTCTGACTCCTTGACTCTCCATGGGCTAAACGTAGGCAGGTGGGACTAGTGTGGATGGGGCATGTTGTCCGGTGTGGGCAAGTTGGGCTGAAGGGCCTGTTTCTGTGCTGTATCACTCTGACTCTTTGACTCTCCATGGGCCAAACGTGGGCAGGTGGGACTAGTGTGGACGGGGCATGTTGGCCGGTGTGGGCAAGTTGGGCTGAAGGGCTTATTTCCACTCTGTATCACTCTATGACTCGACAAATTTAATTCAACACATCCTGGTCAGCATGGGACGAGTTGGGGCGAAAGGCCTGTTTCCGTGCTGTATGACTCTATGCCTCTATCATACCAAGACTAACTCCCTGCAAGAGCCACCCACTGCATAAAATCATTTCGCCACTTCCCTGTGCACATTAAAAATTATTTTTCAGATGATTATCCATTTCCCTTTTCACTCTATTTATGAATTCTTTCCCCCCTGCTGACTTCAGGAGTTCAGTAGCAAGGATGTCCTTCTGCAGTTGTATAGGGCCCTGGTGAGACCACACCTGGAGCATTGTGTGCAGTTTTGGTCTCCTAATTTGAGGAAGGACATTCTTACTATTGAGGGAGTGGAGCGTAGGTTCACTAGGTTAATTCCCGGGATGGCTGGACTGTCGAATGATGAAAGAAAGGGTCGACTGGGCTTGTATGCACTGGAATTTAGAATGATGAGAGGGGGCCATTATAGAAACATAGGTATAAGAAAATAACTGCAGATGCTGGTACAAATCGATTTATTCACAAAATGCTGGAGTAACTCAGCGGGTCAGGCAGCATCTTGGGAGAGAAGGAATGGGTGACGTTTCGGGTCGAGACCCTTCTTCAGACTGATGTCAGGGGGGCGGGACAAAGGAAGGATATAGGTGGAGACAGGAAGATAGAGGGAGATCTGGGAAGGGGGAGGGGAAGAGAGGGACAGAGGAACTATCTAAAGTTGGAGAAGTCAATGTTCATACCGCTGGGCTGCAAACTGCCCAGGCGAAATATGAGGTGCCTCACTATGGCACTGGAGGAGGCCCATGACAGAAAGGTCAGACTGGGAATGGGAGGGGGAGTTGAAGTGCTCGGCCACCGGGAGATCAGTTTTGTTAACGCGGACCGAGCGCAGGTGTTGAGCGAAGCGATCGCCGAGCCTGCGCTTGGTTTCGCCGATGTAAATAAGTTGGCATCTAGAGCAGCGGATGCAATAGATGAGGTTGGAGGAGGTGCAGGTGAACCTTTGTCTCACCTGGAAAGACTGTTTGGGTCCTTGGATGGAGTTGAGGGGGGAGGTAAAGGGACAGGTGTTGCATCTCGTGCGGTTGCAGGGGAAAGTGCCCGGGGTTGGGGTGGTAGGGTACATTTCACAGAGTGCTGGAGTAACTCAGCGGGTCAGGCAGCATCTCTGGAGAACATGGATAGGTGACGTTTCACAGAATGCTGGAGTAACTCAGCGGGTCAGGCAGCATCTCTGGAGAACATGGATAGGTGACGTTTCGAGTCGGAATCCTTCTTCAGAATGAAGTAGGGGGTGGAGGGAGTGGGGAGTCCGACGAAGGCTCCCAACTCAAAATGTCACACGTCACCTATCCATGTTCCCCAGAGATGCTGCCTGACCCGCTTCTAGCTTGTCCAGTCCTTTTATAATGGGAATACTCTATTATCATTGCAAGGGCCTTTTTGCAGTACTGCAGTTTTGAATGAGCACGTGTTTCAGAGTGCAGGAGATCAAGATGTAAAAATTATTGTTGCACTATTTTTAGCTTGAAGCTGCTGAGAATTACATGGATGGTACCACGTGGAAGTGGGGCCGTGTGACCTCATGAATCAGTGGAGTTCTCCCATCACACAAAACACTGGTGTTCAGGCTTCGGAGATGCTGCGCGGAAACAGGCCCTTTGGCCCACCGAGTCCACGCCGACCACTGACCTCCCCATACACTGGCACTATCCAACACTATCTTACACACTAGACAATAGACAATAGGTGCAGGGGGAGGCCATTCGGCCCTTCGAGCCAGCACCTCCATTCACTACGATCATGGCTGATCATTCTCAATCAGTACCCCGTTCCTGCCTTCTCCCCATACCCCCTGACTCCGCTATCCTTAAGAGCTCTATCTAACTCTCTCTTGAAAGCATCCGGAGAATCGGCCTCCACTGCCTTCTGAGGCAGAGAATTCCACAAATCCACAACAACAAAAATTCTTAAGGGGTTGGACAGGCTAGATGCAACAAGATTGTTCCCGATGTTGGGGAAGTCCAGAACAAGGGGTCACAGTTTAACGATAAGGGGGAAGTCTTTTAGGACTGAGATGAGAAAGTTTTTCTTCACACAGAGAGTGGTGAATCTGTGGAATTCTCTGCCACAGAAGGTAGTTGAGGCCAGTTCATCGGCTATATTTAAGAGGGAGTTAGATGTGGCCCTTGTGGCTAAAGGGATCAGGGGGTATGGAGAGAAGGCAGGTACGGGATACTGAGTTGGATGATCAGCCATGATCATATTGAATGGCGGTGCGTACAGGCTCGAAGGGCCGAATGGCCTACTCCTGCACCTATTTTCTATGTTTCTATGTTAACTCTCTGGGTGAAAAAGTTTTTTTCTCACCTCAGTTTCAAATAAAGGCCTCCCCTTCATTCTCAGACTGTGTGGCCCCCCTGGTTCTGGCCCCCGGGCTCGATCCTGACCTCGGGCGCTGTCTGTGCGGAGTTTGCATGCACGCCCTGCGACCGTGTGTGCCTTCGGCCCCCTGGTGTGCGGCGACCGACAGCCGACTGGGAATTTATGGCAGTGACGAAGAAGTAGGAGAAGTCTCCTGCACCCTTGTCATTTGTCCATGAAAGTGACAGCAACATATGGCATCAGCCCCGGCACAAAAGCTAACAGTCAGGCCCTGCTGTCTGTGATACATCGCAGGCCCTGCTGACTGTGATACATTACAGCTCAGCAGGGGAGTGTCGAGGCTTCTGTCTCCGCAGTGAATATTAATAATATTTAGATTTAGATTTAGAGATACAGCGCGGAAACAGGCCCTTCGGCCCACCGGGTCCGCGCCGCCCAGCGATCCCCGCACACTAACACTATCCTACGCCCACTGGGGACAATTTTCTTTTAACATTTACCCAGTCGATTAACGTACAAACCTGCACGTCTTTGGAGTGTGGGAGGAAAACGGAGCACGCGGATAAAACCCACGCAGGTCACGGGGAGAACGTACAAACTCTGTACAGACGGCGCCCGTAGTCGGGATCGAACCTGAGTCTCCGGCGCTGCATTCGCTGTAAGGCAGCAACTCTACCGCTGCGCCACCGTGCCGCTTTTCCTTTATTCGTCCCACACCGGGGAAATTTCGAGATAGAGCGCGGAAACAGGTCCTTCCCCACACACTAACACTACCCTACACACACACACTCTAGGGACAATTTTACGTTTATACATTTATATCAAGCCAATTCACCTGCAAACATGTGCAGGAAAGAAATGCAGATGCTGGTTTAAATCGATGGTAGACACAAAATGCTGGAGTAACTCAGCGGGTCAGGCAGCATCTCCAGAGAATATGGACAGGTGACGTTTCACAGAGTGCTGGAGTAACTCAGAGGCAGCATCTCTGGAGAGAAGGAATGGGTGACGTTTCGGGTCGAGACCCTTCTTCAGACTGAGGAAAGGCCCTGACCCAGAACGTCACCTATCCATGTTCTCCAGAGATGCTGCCTGACCCGCTGAGTTACTCCAGCACTCTGTGAAACGTCACCTATCCATGTTCTCCAGAGATGCTGCCTGACCCGCTGAGTTACTCCAGCAATTTTATACGTCTCTATCAGATCCCCTCTCATCCTTCTAAAGCCCAGTCTTTCCAATATTTCCTCATACGACAGTCCCGCCATCCCGGGGATTAAGCTTGCGATGCTACACTGCACTGCCTCAATAGCAAGGACGTCCTTCCTCAAATTAGGGAGACCAAAACTGCACACAATACTCCAGATGTGGCCTCACCAGGGCCCTGAACAACTGTAGAAGGGCCTCTTCACTCCTCTACTCAAACCCTCTCGTTATGAGGGCCAACATGGCATTAGCTTTCTTCACTGCCTGCTGTACCTGCACGCTTACTAGAATGTATCAGCAATTCAATGAGACCAAGGGTTGTGTGATTGAACTGAACACAGCTAATATCTACCCACTTGTACATTGTTATCTTTTCATCATACCTATTAATATCTGACAGTGAATAATCAGGGCCTGATGAAGAGTTCTGTCTATGTCCTTAATAGAACATTAATGATTGTAGTTGCTATTCATTGCAAAGATCGCTGTGAAAGCCAGCTTGGTTGTTAATGAAAAGTCTTTACTGGCGATTCAAGAGGATAATTAACTTGAGACTGCCTTTCAGATCATATTGTGCATATTCAGCTGGGGGCAAAATCTTTGATAAGTCGCAGGGGCTACAATCTAAAGGAGAAGGCTTCCTCAATTCTATTCATTGTCGGACGACTGCAAGACAGTGGAAAACGCACCCGGAAGATAATCGCTCAGCCATTCCACAGAGGAAAAGGCAGAGCTCACAGCTTGTGTTGGAAGGAACGCTGGGTTTAAACCGAAGACAGGCACAAAATGCCTGAGGAACTCAGCGCCACAGGCGGCATCTCTGGAGAAAAGGAATGCGTGATGTTTCGGGTCGAGACCCTTCTTCAGTCTGACCTGAAGAAGGGTCTTGACTAGGGTTTGCCAACTGTCCCGTATTAGCAGGGACATCCCGTATATTGGGCTAAATTGGTTTGTCCCGTAGAGGACTGCTCTTGTCCCGTATTAGGCCCGGATGGCTCTGTAGGCCCGGACACTGTAGGCCCGTACACTGTAGGCCCGGAAACTGGAGGCCCAGACACTGTAGCCTGGGGGCCGCAGTAGTCCTGGACACTGTAGCCTGGGCCCGCTGTAGTCCCGGACAGTGTAGGCCCGGGCGCTGCCTGACGGAGGTTGCGTAGCAACCCACCTCCCGGCCCGGGTGGCCGCCATTGGTAGAGCGGGAGCACGTGGCCGCTGGCTGGGTGAGGTCACGCGGGGCACGGGGTGGTGACGTCACCTTGTCCCTTATTTGGGAGTGAGATAGTTGGCAACCCCCTACAGGCAGCATCTCTGGAGAGAAGGAATGGGCGATGTTTCGAGTCGAGACTTCTTCGTTCTGACCTAAAGAAGGGTCTTGACCCGAAACGTCACCCATTCCTTCTCTCCAGAGATGTTGCCTGTCCCACTGAGTTACTACAAAACAGCATTTTGTGTCTATCTTCAGAGCTCAGAGTTTTATAGACTTGGATTCCATCATCTAAAACGGAATGAGTTAATGTGTGGAAGGCCTGGACAGAGTGGATGTGGAGAAGATGGGCCCCATATCTGAGGGAGGATGTGCTGGTGCTGGAGAAGGTCCAGAGGAGGTTTACGAGAATGATCACAGGGATGATCACACCTCAAAAACATTGCCCGTCTCCGTCCATCCCTCTCCTCCACAGCTGCAGAAACCCTCATCCACGCCTTCATCACCTCCCGTCTGGACTACTGCAACAGCCTCCTCTATGGCGCACCCTCAAAAATCATCAGTAAACTTCAATACATTCAAAACTCCGCTGCCCGTCTACTCACCCACACCCCGATCCGTGACCATATCACCCCCGTCCTTTACAAACTCCACTGGCTCCCCATCCCCCAGAGAATCCAGTACAAAATCCTCCTCATGACCTACAAAGCCCTCCATAACCTGGCCCCATCCTACCTGACTGACCTCCTCCACAGGAACACACCCACCTGCACCCTCCGCTCTGCTGCTGCCAATCTCCTATCCCCCCACATCCGGACCAAACTCAGATCCTGGGGGGACAGGGCTTTCTCCATCGCTGCTCCCACCCTAAGGAACTCACTACCCCAAACCGTCAGAGACTCCTCCTCACTCACCCACCACATTCAAAACATCACTGAAATCTCACGTGTTCAGTACTGCCTTCAACCACTGAAGGTCACCTCACCTTCTGTCTCCTTTCTCTGTTCGTTTACTTATTTATCTATTTATTCACTTCCCTATGTTCTCTAAATCCCTGTAAAGCGTCTTTGAGTATATGAAAAGCGCTATATAAATGTAATGCATTATTATTATTATTATTATTATTATGATTAGGTTAATGTATGATGAGCGTTTGGCGGCCCTGAGCCTGTACTCACCGGAGTTTAGAAGGATGAGGGGGGGGAGGGACCTCATTGAAACTTACTGAATAAAGGCCTGGATAGAGTGGATGTGGAGAGGATGTTTCCACTGGTGGGAGAGTCTTGGACCAGAGGGCACAGCCTCAGAATAAAATGGACGTACTATTTAGAAAGATGAGGAGGAATTTCTTGATTAGTATGGGTAATGGTGGCGCAGCAGTAGAGTTGCAGCCTTACAGTGAATGCAGCGTCGGAGACCCGGGTTCGATCCTGACTATGGGTGCTGTCTGTGCGGAGTTTGTACGTTCTCCCCGTGACCTGCGTGGGTTTGCTCCGAGATCTTCGGTTTCTTTCCACACTCCAAAGACGGGCAGGTTAATTGGCTTGGCACAAATGTAAAAATCACCCCTAATGGGTGTAGGATCGTGTTAATGTGCGGGGATCACTGGTCGGCGCGGACCCGGTGGGCCGAAGGGCCTGTTTCCGCGCTGTATCTCTAAACTAAACTATGCTAAATACAGGTGTCAAGGGTTAAGGGGAGAAGGCAGGAGAATGGGATTGAGAGGGAAAGATAGGTTAGCCGTGATTGAATGGCGGAGTAGACTTGATGGGCCGAATGGCCTGATTCAGCTCCTATCACTTATGAATTAGAGCAAATGCCACAAATTTTTCTTTTAGTGCTCGGAGTTTAGAGGGAATGAAGATGTTTAAACATTGCTAACCTCTTGCTCCCAGGACCCATGTGGGGATTAATTAATAAACACCAGACTAACATTTATCCACAGTTATGGGGTTGGTATTTAACAATCATTTTTATATGCAGTTGTGCATATGCAAGTCCAAATATTAATTCTAGTCAGGGCCAAGTTTTTTTTGAAGATTTACAATTAGCAAGTCACAGTTTGTATCTCACAGCATGGCTAAAATGCTCTGGGCCAGCAGTGCAAACAGATGTGATCAACCAGCCATGTTTGATGTTCATTTCAAAGCATCGTGGACTGACCGGTCAGGACAGGAACGCGTGGACTTCCAGCAAATTCCAAGACCGCAAGAAATTGCAGAGAGCTGTGGACGCAGCCCAGACCATCACACAAACCAACCTCCCTTCCACTGACTCCATCTACACCTCACGCTGCCTCGGCAAGGCCAGCAGCCCAGACCATCACACAAACCAACCTCCCTTCCACTGACTCCATCTACACCTCACGCTGCCTCGGCAAGGCCAGCAGCATAATCAAGGACCAGTCTCACCCCGGCCACTCCCTCTTCTCCCCTCTCCCATCGGGCAAGAGGTACAGAAGTGTGAAAACGCACACCTCCAGATTCAGGGGCAGTTTCTTCCCAGCTGTTATCAGGCAACTGAACCATCCTACCACAACCAGAGAGCTGTGCTGAACTACTATCTACCTCATTGGAGACCCTCGGACTATCTTTCATCAGACTTTACTGGCTTTATCTTGCACTAAACGTTGTTCTCTTTATCCCGTATCTGTACACTAGGGACGGCTTGAGCATAATCATGTATAGTCTTTCCACTGTGTGGATAGCACACAATTAAAAAGCTTTTCACTGTACCTCGTTACACATGACAATAAACTAAACTGAACTAAATTTACCAAATTTCACTGGAGATTAAACTAAGGTAAGCTGACATTCAGGTGCACAGAGTTTGCACATTCTCCCCGTGACCTGCGTGGGTTTTTCCCTGAGATCTTCGGTTTCCCCCCACACTCTAAAGACGTGCAGGTTTGTAGGTTAATTGGCTTGGTATAAATGTAAATTGCCCCTAGTGTGTATTGTGTTTGGGATTGAGAATGATCAGCCATGATCACATTGAATGGCGGTGCTGGCTCAAAGGGCCGAATGGCCTCCTCCTGCACCTATTGTCTATTGTGTTAATGTGCGGGGATCGCTGGTCTGTGGGGACTCAGAGTGGGCCGAAGGGCCTGTTTGCATGCTGTATCTAGGGGTTGCCAACTATCTCACTCCCATATACGGGACAAGGTGACGTCACCGCCCCGCGCCCCACGTGACCTCAGCCAGACAGCGGCCACGTGCTCCCGCTCCATCAATGGCAGCAGCCCGGGCCAGAAAGCGAGTTGCTACGCAACCTCTGTTAGGCGGCCTTGGGACATAGAAACATAGACAATATGTGCAGGAGGAGGCCACTCGGCCCTTCGAGCCAGCACCGCCATTCAATGTGATCATGGCTGATCATCCACAATCAGTAACCCCTGCCGGCCTTCTCCCCATATCCCTTGATTCCACTAGCCCCTAGAGCTCTCTCTAACCTAGACTGTCTGGAGCTAAAATGTCGGAAACCTAGAGGGTCGGTACCTAAACTGATGGGACCTACAGCATCGGGGCCTACAGCGTCCAGGCCTACAGCGTCCCCCAGGACTACAGTGGACTACAGGCCTAATACGGGACAAGGGCGGCCCACCGTGTCCGCGCCGACCAGCGATCCTCGCACACTAACACTATCCTACACACACTAGGGACAATTTTTACTTTTACCAAGCCAATTAACTTACAAACCTGCACGTCTTTGGAGTAATAGACCTAAATCTAAATGGACCCAGGACATTGATGTAATCGATGGGGCGGCACGGTGGCGCAGCGGTAGAGTTGCTGCCTCACAGCGCCGGAGATCCGGGTTCGATCCTCACCACGGCTGCTGTCTGTACGGAGTTTGTACGTTCTCCCCGTGACCTGCGTGGGCCTACTCCGGTATCTCTGGTTTCCTCCGCTGTCAGGAAGCAACTCTACTGCTGCGCCACCCTGGGGCGCACACGGTTGGAGCCAGGGTAATCCGTGTTATATGGAGAAGATCATTCAGGGTTCTCTTGCTCAACCTCCAAAATTAGATGCTGCAAAGTGCAAGTGTGTGTGTGTGTCACTTCTGATTTGAGTCAAATTTGAAAAACCTACTGTGTTAGAAAGCTAAAAGGTGAGATTCAACCAAGTAAAATGTAGCTCCCAATCACATATCTCTGCTGTTCTTTGTAAATCCCTTCACTGAAATCGTACACTGAGATAAGACTGACTTAAGTTTTTAAGGTATTATTGTCATCTGTACAGAGGTATCGTGAAAAGCTATCTAAACAAATCAGATATACCGCACATAATTGAGTTTAGTTTATTGTCCCGTGTACTGAGGTACAGTGACAAGCTTCGTTTTGCATGCATCCAAACACATGAGTCTGAAAAAGGGTATAAATTAATTTAGTTTAGTTTCAAGATACAGCGCGGAAACAGACCCTTTCGGCCCACCGGGTCCGCGCCGACCAGCGATCCCCGCACACTAACATTATCCTGCACCCACTAGGGACATTTTTTTTAACATTTACCAAGCCAATTAACCTACAAACCTGCACGTCTTTGGAGTGTGGGAGGAAACCGAAGATCTCGGAGAAAACCCACGCAGGTCACGGGGAGAACGTGCAAACTCCGTACAGACAGCCCCCGTAGTCGGGATGGAACCCGGGTCTCCGGCGCTGCATTCGCTGTAAGGCAGCAACTCTACCGCTGTGCCACCGTGATAACATTTATTTTCAGTCTGAAGAAGGGTCTTGACCAGAAGCATCACCTATTCCCTTTCTCCACAGATGCTGCCTGACCCGCTGAGTTACTCCAGCACTCTGTGAAACGTCACCTATCCATGTTCTCCACAGATGCTGCCTGACCCGCTGAGTTACTCCAGCACTCTGTGAAACGTCACCTATCCATGTTCTCCAGAGATGCTGCCTGACCCGCTGAGTTACTCCAGCATTTTGTGTCTATCTTCGGTTTAAACCAGCATCTGCAGTTCCTTCCTACACATATACCAGACAGAGTTTAGTTTAGTTTAGTTTTGTTCATTGTCACGTGTACCGAGGCACAGTTTAAACCTTTTTTAGTGCATGCTATCCAGTCGGCAGATTTCCTTCCTCTGACTGGTTAGCATGCGTCATAAGTTTTTGGTAGACGTGACAATGAACTAAACTGACTATACATGATTACAATCGAGCCGTCCACAGTGTACAGTTACAGGATAAAGGGAATAACGTTTAGTGCAAGGTAAAGCCAGTTAAGTCTGGTGGTCTACACCAAAGCCAAACCTATCAGTAGACGAGGGCATTCGATTCAATTTGAGATACCAGCTACCAAGACAGATGTGTAGAGCAACACATTCATCCCTCGCACAATTAAAGCATGGAATAGTCTTCAATCTACTGTAGTTACTCAACTAGATGCAACTACATTTAAGGCAGCTCTTCTGCAAGAAGCTCTTCTTGCTTAAGTCCATACTCCGCCACCTCCAGTTGAAATTCCATTTGGAATATTTTGGAGGACCAAGAACCAAGGTCTCCAATGAGGTAGATAGTAGTTCAGGACCGCGCTCTAGTTGGTGAGAGGATGGTTCAGTTGCCTGATAACAGCCGGGAAGAAACTGTCCCTGAATCTGGAGGTGTGCGTTTACACACTTTGGTACCTCTTGCCCGATGGGAGAGGGAGTGGCCGGGGTGAGACTGGTCCTTGACTGTGCTGCCGGGGCAGCAGATGCAAATCAGTTCAAACTCAAGTACAACCGGTGGAGCAAAGGGGAAGATACAGAGTGCAGAATATAGTTCTCAGCATTGTAGCGCATCAGTTCCACAGACAAAGTCCAATGTCCGCAATGGGGTCGAGCGAGGTGCCAGGGGTTATGGGAAGAAGGCAGGGGGAAAGATTGAATGGAGGAGTAGACTTGATGGGCCGAGTGGCCTAATTCTGCTCCTGGAACTTATGAAATTTAGTTTAATTGAATTAATTTAGTTGAATTTAGTTTATTGTCACGTGTACCGAGGTACAGTGAAAAGCTTTTGTTGCGTGCTAACCAGTCATTGGAAAGACAATACATGATTACAATCGAGCCGTCCACAGTGTACAGATACACCTATCAACCAAAACGTTATGATCAGATGACCCAAAACATTATGCCCACCTGCCTAATATGCTGTTGGTCCTCCGTGTGCAGCCCCATACGCAGCAGGGTGCGATGCACTGTGTATTGTGACACATTCCTCCCGTGACCACCATTAACATTAACATTTTCTGTGACTTGTGCCACAGTCGACCTTCTGTCGGCTCGGACCAGACGGGATAGCCTTCGTTGCCCTCGCGCATCGATGAGCCTTGGGCGCCCAACACCCTGCCTGTCGCCGGTTTGTGGTTTGTCCCTCCTCGGACCACTGTCGGTCGGTACTCACCACTGCTGACCGGGAGCACCCCACAAGCCTTGCCGTTTCAGAGATGCTCTGACCCAGTCGTCTGGCCATAACAATTTGGCCCTTGTCAAAGTCGCTCAGGTCTTTACTCCTGCCCATTTCTCCTGCATCCAACACGTCAACTTCAAGAGCTGACTGTTCACTTGCTGCCTAATATATCCCACCCCTTGACAGGTGCCGTTGTAACAAGATAATCAATGTTATTCACCTCGCCTGTCAGTGGTCATAATGTTTTGGCCGATCGGTGTAGATGATAATGGCACAGTTAAAGAAGGAAATGTTGCTGTCGGAATAGAAATTTAAGAGTGTGGAACGATTGTAATATGTGATTATAGATGGTCGCCTGGGCTGGGCGCCATCTTGTTAACTCATGAACTTGGGTAAATTGAATAGTACCCTAGCTTATGAAAGAGTTGTCCAGAAGCCCGATAACAGAAGGAAAGATGCTGTGATTGGTGTGAAATGGAGAAGAAACAATTCCAGAATAAACTTCTCAGGTAATAACCTTTTCTTTAAAGGTCAGGGTGACAATAGTTATGATTTTTGGCACCTTGAGAAGATTGCTCGAACTTTCAATCTTTGAGTTACCTCTGGAATAACCCTGCCGACCTTTGTCTATTTTTCATTTCTTTCGATTTTTTTTTTTTGTGATTTTTTTTTGTTCGTCAAGTTATTTGATAAATGAAAGGTTTGGTGAAAGGTTCAAAATAGAATAATGAGAAATGCTGGATCTCCGGTCCGGGAAGATAGGCGGAGAGAGAGGGCAGAGTCTTGACGTGTTACGACTTCCAAACGAGGACTGGAAGTGGGCAGCAACAATAACTGCAGATGCTGGTACAAATCGAAGGTATCACAGAATGCTGGAGTAACTCAGCGGGTCAGGCAGCATAGAAACATAGAAAATAGGTGCAGGAGTAGGCCATTCGGCCCTTCGAGCCTGCACCGCCATTCAATATGATCATGGCTGATCATCCAACTCAGTATCCCATACCTGCCTTCTCTCCATACCCCCTGATCCCTTTAGCCACAAGGGCCACATCTAACTCCCTCTTAAATATAGCCAATGAACTGGCCTCAACTACCCTCTGTGGCAGAGAATTCCACAGATTCACCACTCTCTGTGTGAAAAAAAAAACGTTCTCATCTCGGTCCTAAAAGACTTCCCCCTTATCCTTAAACTGTGACCCCTTGTTCTGGACTTCCCCAACATCGGGAACAATCTTCCTGCATCTAGCCTGTCCAACCCCTTAAGAATTTTGTAAGTTTCTATAAGATCCCCCCTCAATCTTTTAAACTCCAGCGAGTACAAGCCGAGTCTATCCAGTCATTCTTCATATGAAAGTCCTGCCATCTCTGGAGAGAAGGAAAGGGTGACGTTTCGGGTCGAGACCCTTCTTCAGACTGATGTCAGGGGGGGAGGGACAAAGATAGAATGTAGTCGGGGACAGGAAGACGTGGGAGAACAGGGAAGGGGGAGGGGAAAGAGAGGGACAGAGGAGCTATCTGAAGTTAGAGAAGTCAATGTTCATACCGCTGGGGTGCAAGCTGCCCAAGCGAAATATGAGGTGCTGTTCCTCCAATTTGCTCTGGGCCTCATTCTGACAATGGAGGAGGCCCAGGACAGAAAGGTCAGACTGGGAGTGGGAGGGGGAGTTGAAGTGCTGAGCCACGGGGAGTTCAGGTTGGTTAAGGCGGACTGAGCGAAACGATCGCCGAGCCTGCGTTTGGGCTCGGCGATGTAGAGAAGTTGACATCTGGAACAGGACTGGAAGTGTTGTACACAATCGTGAGAGGAACAGATTGGGTAGATGCACAAAGTCTCTTACCCAGAGTAGGGGAATCCAGGACCAGCGGACATAGGTTTAAGGTGGGGGTGGGGGTTGGAAAGATTAATGAGAACCTGTGTCATAGAGTGATAACAGTGTGAAAACAGGCCCTTCGGCCCAACTTGCCCACACCGGCCAACATGCCCCATCTATACTAGTCCCACCTGCCCGCGTTTGGCCCATATTCCTCTAAACCTGCCCTATATATGCACCTGTCTAAATGTTTCGTAAACATTGCGATAGTCCCTGCCTCAACTGTACGGAGTTTGCACGTTATCCCCGTGACCTGCATGGGTTTTCTCCGAGATCTTCGGTTTCCTCCCACACTTCAAAGACGTGCAGGTATGTAGGTTAATTGGCTTGGTAAATGTAAAAATTGTCCCTAGTGGGTGTAGGATAGTGTTAATGTGCGGGGATCGCTGGTCGGCGCGGACCCGGTGGGCCGAAAGGGCCTGTTTCCGCGCTGTATCTCTAAAACTAAAACTATTTCCTCCGGCAGCTCATTCATTTGTGTGAAAATGTTATAACACATCACCTTAAACCCATGTCCTCTGCTTCATGATTCCCCTGCTCTGGGCAAGAGACTCTGTGCGTCTACCCGATCTATTCCTCTCATGATCTTACACACCTCCATAAGAGTCCCAGCCTGCTCAACCTCTCCCTATAAGGCTCAACACCTTTTCACACAAAGTGGATGTATGGAGCAAGCTGCCAGCGGAACTAGTTGAGGCAGTAACGCTAACAAAGTTTTAAAATACACTTAGACAGGTGCATGGATAGGACAGGTTTAGAGAGATATGGGCCAAACGCAGGCAGGTGGGACTAGTGTAGATGGGGCATGTTGGAGAATTGAAGAAGTGTCACGACCCTAATCATCACGCATCCTTTATGTCCACAGATGCTGCCTGACCCGCTGAATTACTCAAGCACTTTGTGTCTATTTCTGGGGCAGGTTAGTCGGCGTGGGCAAGTTGGGCTGAAAGGCCCGTTTCCACGCTGTATCACGATGATTCTACAACTTTGATTCAACACATCCTGGTCGGCATGGATTAGTTAGGCCGAAGGGCCTGTTTCGTGCTGCACAACTCTATCTAGGGGTGCCAACTATCTCACTCCCAAATAAGGGACAAGGTGACGTCACCGCCCCACATGACCTCACCCAGCCAGCGGCCACGTGATCATGCTCCACCAATGGCGGCCGCCCCGGCTGGGAGGCCGCTTGCTACATAACCTCAGTTAGGCAAACACATTCGGCCCCGCTCCCGGAACACACTCCGTTAGCTTCCACTGCCCAGGCCTACAGTGGCCCCCCGGGCCTACAGTGTCCGGGCCTACAGTGTCCGGGCCTACAGCGCCCCCCGGGCCCACAGTGTCCGGGCCTACAGTGTAGGTTCACTAGGTTAATTCCCGGAATGGCGGGACTGTCGTATGTTGAAAGGCTGGAGCGATTGGGCTTGTATACACTGGAATTTAGAAGGATGAGGGGGGATCTTATTGAAACATATAAGATAATTAGGGGATTGGACACATTAGAGGCAGATAACATGTTCCCAATGTTGGGGGAGTCCAGAACAAGGGGCCACAGTTTAAGAATAAGGGGTAGGCCATTTAGAACGGAGATGAGGAAGAACTTTTTCAGTCAGAGGGTAGTGAAGGTGTGGAATTCTCTGCCTCAGAAGGCAGTGGAGGCCAGTTCGTTGGATGCTTTCAAGAGAGAGCTGGATAGAGCTCTTAAGGATAGCGGAGTGAGGGGGTATGGGGAGAAGGCAGGAACGGGGTACTGATTGAGAGTGATCAGCCATGATCGCATTGAATGGCGGTGCTGGCTCGAAGGGCTGAATGGCCTACTCCTGCACCTATTGTCTATTGTCTATTGTCTATTGTCCAGGCCCACAGTGTCCGGGCCCACATTGTCCGGGCCTACAGCACCCCCCCGGGCCTAATACGGGACAAGTGGCAACCCTACCTCTATCACACTAAGACTCCATGACAAGTGAAAGGCATGGATAGAGTAGATGCAGAGAGCATGAGTCCACTAGTGGGAGAGTCTAGGACTGGAGTTTATATCCTCAGAATTAAAGGACGGAGATGAGCAAGAATTTCTTCAGGTGAATCTGTGGAATTCTTTGCCACAGAAGGCTGTGGAGGCCGTCCATGGATATTTTTAAGGCAGAGGTAGACAGATTCTTGATTAGTGAGGGTGTCAGGGGGTCACGGGAGAATGGGGAGAGATAGGTCAGCCATGATTGAATAGACTTGATGGGCCGAATGGCCTAACTCTGCTCCTGTGAAGTTATGAACAGGCCTCTCTATATATGAACGAGACACAGTCTGGTCCACAACCTTCCCTGTGCTGCCCCGTGGTTGTGCGTGCAGTACGGGACAGTGCGTGCGTAGATCTCGCGGGGGCCCAGCAAAGGTCGGCCTTACCTGTGGAGCAGTGCTCGCCGTTCCAGCCCTGGTTGCACTGGCACTTGCCTTCGACGCAGATCCCGTGCTCCAGGCAGCGCGGGTGGCAGGCTCGCTGCTCGCACGACGCCCCCGTCCAGCCTTCCTCGCAGCGGCAGGCTCCCGCCAGGCACACGCCATGCGTCTCACACTCCACCGGACAGATCTCTGTGGGATACACCTGGTCAGTGCGCGCTGACTGCAGTTAGAGTTGCCACGGAGCCTCAGGCCCACAGAGTCAAAGAGCCGTAGAGGCATAACACCGTGATGTTTGGTGGACCGTGTGGGGTGGGAGGACCCGTTGCTCCTCCCGTGCAGCAGGTGGCGCTGTTTGGTGGTCCTCCCACCGCACACGGTCCACCAAACATCACAAAAACCATTTGTTTGTTTGTTTGTTCCTGAACCACAGCGAAACCGGCACATCATGTTGTATCTTTATTGTTTTGATGTGTTTATGCTTTAGACAATAGACAATAGGTGCAGGAGGAGGCCATTCGGCCCTTCGAGCCAGCACCGCCATTCAATGTGATCATGGCTGATCATTCTCAATCAGTACCCCGTTCCTGCCTTCTCCCCATACCCCCTGACTCCGCTATCCTTAAGAGCTCTAGATTTGTTTTTAGATTTAGAGATACGGCGCGGAAACAGGCCCTTCGGCCCACCGAGTCCACTCCGCCCAGCGATCCCCGCACACTAACACAATCCTACACACATTAGGGACAATTTTTACATTTACCCAATCAATTAACCTACAAACCCGCACGTCTTTGGAATGTGGGAGGAAACCGAAGATCTCGGAGAAACCCCACGTCCAAACTCCGTACAGATGGCGCCCGTAGTCAGGATCGAACCTGAGTCTCTGGCGCTGCATTCGCTGTAAGGCAGCAACTCTACCGCTGTGCCACCGTGCCGCCCTATCTAGCTCTCTCTTGAATGCATTCAGAGAATTGGCCTCCACTGCCTTCTGAGGCAGAGAATTCCACAGATTCACAACTCTCTGACTGAAAAAGTTTTTCCTCATCTCCGTTCTAAATGGCCTACCCCTTATTCTTAAACTGTGGCCCCTGGTTCTGGACTCCCCCAACATTGGGAACATGTTTCCTGCCTCTACCACCAAACAGCGCCACCTGCTGCACGGGAGGAGCAACGGGTCCTCCCACCCCACACGGTCCACCAAACATCACGTCCAACCCCTTAATAATCTTATACGTTTCGATAAGATAATAATAATAATAATAATGCATTACATTTATATAGCGCTTTTCAAACACTCAAAGACGCTTTACAGGGATTTCTAGAACATAGAGAAGTGAATAAATAGATAAATAAGTAAACGAACAGAGAAAGGAGACAGAAGGTGAGGTGAACTTCAGTGGTTGAAGGCAGTGCTGAAGAGGTGAGACTTCAGTGATCTCCTCTTCAGATCTTCAGATCTCTCATCCTTCTAAATTCCAGTGTTCCAGCTTTATTGTTAAGTGTTAATTGTATATTCGTGTTGTCATTTGTGAGCGGAGCACCAAGGCACATTCCTTGTATATGCACATACTTGGCCAATAAACTTATTCATTCATTCATTCATTCATTCATTCATTTATTCATTCATTCATTCATTCATTCATTCATTCATTCATTCATTCATTCATAGCAGAATCAGACCATAAGACCGTAAGAAGACCTAGCTGCAGAATTTTGACCATGAGACCATTGGAGATGCCTTAGACCATTCGACCATAAGATATGGGAGCAAAATTAGTCCACAAGCCCATGAGATATGGGAGCAGAATTGTACCAGAACGCCATCTATACACTAAAACTCTTGTTTGTTTGTTTGTTCCTGAACTACAGCCAAAACGGTGCACGATAGCGCAACAATTCTAGGCCCACCTTACTCACCGTCGTCCCTTTGGTGCTAACGGAAGAAGTTTCATTGAAATCGGTGTTATTGTTAAAGTTATTCACATTTTAAAGTTTACGTCTATCTCCTGGGGAGGGAGGGAGGGAGGAGGGAGGATAAGGGGGGTTGAGGGTAATGGAGTTGGGGGGAGGGAAAGGGGGGGGAGGGGAAGGGGGGGGGAGGGGAGGGGGAGTAGGGGGAAGGGAGGAGGGGTGGGAGGAGGGGAAGGGGGGGGAGCAGAGGGTGCTGCACCAATGCAGGAGAGGTTTAGGCCCAACGGATCCACTTGGTCTAGTCGAATCATAGATCCATAGACCCATAGAGCCACAAAGTGGATACAGAACCAGGGGCCACACAGTCTAACAATAAAGGGGAGGCCATTTATAACTGAGGTGAGAAGAAAAAATTTCACCCAGAGAGTTGTGAATTTGTGGAATTCTCTGCCACAGAGGGCAGTGGAGGCCAAATCTCTGGATTTGGAGAGTTGGATAGTGCTCTAGGGGGCTAGTGGAATCAGGGGGTATGGGGAGAAGGCAGGCATGGGTTACTGATTGTGGACGATCAGCCGTGATCACAATGAATGGCGGTGCTGGCCGAATGGCCTCCTCCTGCACCTATTCTCTATGTTTCCATGTTTCCATGACCAACAGCATATTAGGCAGGTGGTCATAATGTTTTGGCTCATCGGTGCATGAGCCTTTGAATAAAAATAGAGCACGGAATAGTACCTGTCCTCATTCCCTGATGACTGCAAAGTAACGTCAGACAAATCTCGGCCGCAGTTCAGGGATTAGTGGCAGCTTCAGTAGCTTCTGCCTGCCACAGTGCTGAGCTGAAACGCTGTCTGATTACTTCCGATGATTCCTTTATATTGCATGTCCCTCTCCCCAGAATCAAGCTTGCAATTATGGAAAGACCTTGGACGGGCTGATTAACCTCGACACTTCACAATATTAACTCGTCTTGGCAAGGGAAAGATTTTTTTTTTCTCTCTCTACACAACCCGAGCCTTCTTTGTCCTGCGAATCAATCTAATCAATTTTTCATTAGCACCAAGGTGTTTATCAGCTTTTAACATGGCACCTTTAAGCGCAGTCGTGTCAATCTCGGCTGCAAAACTTATTAATTTACGCTCAATTAATTGAAGTGAAATTGTGCGGCTAATTAATAGTCATTCTTCTGTGCAAAGATCAAATAATATTTTGGCTGCGTAATATATTCACTGTGGAATGCTGGGGCTGTTGCTGGAGATGGTCTGTGCTTAAAATTTCCAGTTTATATTTTTAGTTTAGTTTAGAGACACAGGCCCTTCGGCCCACCGAGTCCGCGCCGACCAGCGATCCCCGCACATTAGCACTATCCTACACGCACTGGGGACAATTCGCGTTTCATACCAAGCCAATTAGCCGACAACCCTGTACGTCTTTGGAGTGTGGGAAGAAATCGAAGATCTCGGAGAAAACCCACACTAATCACGGGGAGAACGTACAAACTCCGTACAGACAGCGCCCGTAGTTGGGATCGAACCCCTGTCTCTGGTGCTGTAAATGCTGTAAGGCAGCAATTCTACCGCTGTGCCACCGTGTTGCCCTAAGTTCAATAGTTTAGTTTAGTTTATTGTCACGTGTACCGAGGTACAGTGAAAAGCTTTTGTTGCGTGCTAACCAGTCAGCGGAAAGACAATACATGATTACAATCGAGCCGTCCAAGGGAATAATGTTTCGTGCAAGGTAAAGCCAGCAAAGTCCGATTTAAGATAGTCCCAATGAGGTAGGTGGGAGGTCAGGACCGCTCTTTAGTTGGTGAGAGGATGGTTCAGTTGCCTGATAACAGCCGGGAAGAAACTGTCCCTGAATCTGGAGGTGTGCGTTTTCACACTTCTGTACCTCTTGCCCGATGGGAGAGGGGAGAAGAGGGAGTGGCCGGGGTGAGACAGGTCCTTGATTATGTTGCTGGCCTTGCCGAGGCAGCGTGAGGTGTAGATGGAGTCGATGGAAGGGAGGTTGGTTTGTGTGATGGTCTGGGCTGGGTCCACAATTCTCACATTGAGCCCATTGAGAACTCTTCATACCAACACACAGTTAATGTAAGGCACCTGTCTATAAAGGCATAGACTTTTTTCTGAATGGGAAGAGAATTCAGAAATCGGAGGTGCAATGGGACTTGGGAGTGCTGGTGCAGTATTCCCAAAAAGTTAATCTGCAAGTTGAATGGGTGGTAACGAAGGTAAACGCGATGCTAGCATTTATCCCCAAGAGGGCTTGTGTATACAAACAGGGATGTAATGCTGAGGCTGTATAAGGCGCTGGTCGGGCCGCATTTGGAATATTGTGAGCAGTTTTGGGCCCCATATCTGAGGAAGGACGTGCTGGCTCTGGAGAGGGTCCAGAGGAGGTTTACAAGAACGATCCCAGGAATGAGTGGGTTAACATATGATGAGCATTTGTCAGCACTGGGCCTGTACTCGCTGGAGTTTAGAAGGATGAGGGGGGACCTCATTGAAACTTACAGAATAGTGAGAAGCTTGGATTGAGTGGATGTGGAGAGAATGTTTCCACTAGTGGGAGAGTCTAGGACCAGAGGGCACAGCCTCAGAATTAAGGAAATGAGGAAACTGCTCAAAATTGCTCACAATATTCCAAATGTGGTCTGACCAGCACCTTATAGAGCCTCAGCATGACATCGCTGTTTTTGTATTCTATATAGTCTTTCAAATGTGGGAGGAAACCGGACCACCCGGAGAAAACCCACGCAGGTCACGGGGAGAACGTACAAACTCTGTACAGACAGCGCCCGTAGTCGGGATGGAAGCCGGGTCTCTGGCGCTGTGAGGCAGCGACTCTACCTGACTTGCAACTCTATCTGTTGGGTGGCACGGTGGCGCAGCGGTAGAGTTGCTGCCTCACAGCACCAGAGACCCGGTTTGTACGTTCTCCCCATGACTGAGTGGGTTTTCTCCGAGATCTTTGGTTTCCAAAGACGTACAGGTTTGTAGGCTAATTGCCTTGGAATAAATGTAAATTGTCCCTGGTGTGTGTACGGCAATGTTAATGTGTGGGGATCGCCGGTCAGTGCGGACTCGGTGGGCCGAAGAGCCTGTTTCCGCGCTGTATAAACTAAACTACCGCTGTGCCACATTGCCTCCTGTCCACAATGGTGCTGTCACTGTGTTCTAGACCCTTGGTTACGGACCCTTGGTCTGAAGAAGGGTCTCGACCCGAAACGTCACCCATTCCTTCTCTCCACAGATGCTGCCTGACCTGCTGAGTTACTCCAGCACTCTGTGAAACGTCACCTATCAATGTTCTCCAGAGATGCTGCCTGACCCGCTGAGTTACTCCAGCACTCTGTGAAACGTCACCTATCAATGTTCTCCAGAGATGCTGCCTGACCCGCTGAGTTACTCCGGCACTCTGTGAAACGTCACCTATCAATGTTCTCCAGAGATGCTGCCTGACCCGCTGAGTTACTCCAGCAGACTGTGTCTCCCCTTGGTAACAGACAGTTAGATTTAGCTCTTAGGGCGAACGGAATCAAGGGATAGGGGGAGAAATGCGGAACGGGGTACTGATAAAAGCATAGAAAATAGGTTCAAGAGGAGGCCATTTGGCCCTTCGAACCAGCACCGCCATTCATTGTGATCACGGCTGATCATCCACAATCAGTAACCCGTGCCTGCCTTCTCCCCATATCCCTTGATTCCGCTAGCCCCTAGAGCTCTATCTAACTCTCTTTTTAAATTCATCCAGTGAATTGGCCTCCACTGCCCTCTGTGGCAGATTGTGGATGATTAGCCATGATCATATTGAATGGTCATGATCATATTGCTGGCTCGAAGGGCCAAATGGCCTACTCCTGCACCTATTTTCTATGTTTCTATGCATCTCTAAAATATAAAATGTAAACTCAGTGTAGGGGGGGGGGAGCTGATTTACATCCTTGTCGTCTACCCTGGGTAGTTCTACGGCAAAATGAATGAATGAATACGTTTATTGGCCAAGTATGTGCACATACAAGGAATGTGCCTTGGTGCCCCGCTCACAAATGACAACACAAACATACAGTTAACAATTAAGAATAAAGCATAAACACATCCAAACAATAAAGGATACAATATCACGGTTAAAAGCATCAATTGCCGCTTTTGATTGTTGTAGTTGACATATGAAAGAGAAGGTATTCTTCGAGCGGCACAGTGGCGCAGCGGTAGAGTTGCTGCCTTACAGCGAATGCAGCGCCGGAGACTCAGGTTCCATCCCGACTACGGGCACCATCTTTACGGAGTTTGTACGTTCTCCCCGTGACCCGCGTGGGTTTTCTCCGAGATCTTCGGTTTCCTCCCACACTCCAAAGACGTGCAGGTTTGTAGGTTAATTGACTGGGTAAAATGTAAAAATTGTCCCTAGTGTGTGTGGGATAGTGTTAGTGTGCGGCGATCGCTGGTCGGCGCGGACCCGGTGGGCCGAAGGGCCTGTTTCCGCGCTGAATCTCTAAATCTAAAAACTGAATGGCTCGAAGTGCCCATTTGCTGTGTTTCTGTGTGTCTCTGCGTCGGCTCGCTGTACTCACCCATGGAGCAGTCGGGGCCGGTCCAGTTGGGATCACAAGTGCAGGAGTCGCTCTCCTGTAGGTAGGTGCCGTGCCCAGCGCACTGGTCGGGGCACATGGTTTTAGACTTCTCGCAGTTGGCTCCTGCCCAGCCGGGGCTGCAGTGACACTCCCCATGGATGCACACTCCGTGGTTCGAACAGGTCGGGTCGAAGCAGTCGGCTGCCAGAGAAAGCAAGAGGAGATGAGAGAAAACAGCGGACAGTGATTAAGGGGGTTGCCAACTTCCTCACTCCCAAATACGGGACAAAAGGTGACGTCGCCGCCGCCCCGCGCCCCACGTGACCTCACCCAGCCAGCGGCCACGTGCTCCCGCTCCACCAATGGTGGCCGCCCGGGTTGGGAGGCGGGTTGCTACGCAACCTCCCGGGCCTGCACTGTCTGGACCTACAGTGTCCGGGCCTACATTGTCCGGACCTACAGTGTCCGGGCCTACACTGTCCAGGCCTACAGCATCCGGGCCTACAGCATCCGGGCCTACAGTGTCCGGGCCCACAGTCTGGGCCCACAGTGTCCGGGCCTACAGCGCCCCCGAGCCTTATACGGGACAAGGGCAGTCCCGTATGGGACAAACCAATTTAGCCCAAAACACGGGATGTCCCGGCTAATACGGGACAGTTGGCAACCCTAGTAGACAGTGACACAAGCAATTTCAGTTTCCGTTTAGTTTATTCTCGATCACAAGTTATAGGAGTAGAATTAGGCCATTCGGCCCATTGAGATTACTCTGCCATTCAATCATGGCTGATCTCTGCCACCGAATCCCATTTTCCTGCCTTCTCCCCATAACCCTTAACATCTGTTCTAATCAAGAACTTATCTATCTCTGCCTGACAAATATCCACTGACTTCACCGACCTCCACAGCCCCCTGTGGCAATGAGTTCAGAGGTGCACATGTACTGAGGTACAGTGAAAAGCTTTTTGTTGCGTGCTAACCAGTCAGCGGAAAGACAATACATGATTACAATCGAGCCGTCCACAATGTACAGATACATGATAAGGGAATAACGTTTAGTGCGAGGTAAAGCCAGCAAAGTCCGATCAAGGATAGTCCGAGGGTCACCAATGAGGTAGATAGTAGTTCCGCACTAAAGGATAGTCCGAGCAGATGGTTCAATGGTATCTTTATTATCGTGTACATCAGGTACAGTGAAATCCATTTTTTCCACACTGATCCGCAAGACTATCCTTCTCCCCTCTCCCATCGGGCAAGAGGTACAGAAGTGTGAAAACACACACCTCCAGATTCAGGGACAGTTTCTTCCCGGCTGTTATCAGGCAACTGAACCATCCTACCACAACCAGAGAGCAGTGCTGAACTACTATCTACCTCATTGGTGACCCTCGGACTATCCTTGATCGGACTTTGCTGGCTTTACCTTGCACTGAACGTTATTCCCATATCATGTATCTGTACACTGTGGACGGCTCGATTGTAATCATGTATTGTCTTTCCGCTGACTGGTTAGCACGCAACAAAAGCTTTTCACTGTACCTCGGTACACGTGACAATAAACTAAACTGTAAACTGTAGTTCCTTGCATCTACCAGACGGCTTATTTTGATCTAATCAAATTGACAAGCTGCAATGATGAAAAATAGATGGCATTTACTGGCCTATTTTGGTGCTTTTGTTGTTGGACTGTGGGTGACTGAATTTCGTCCAATTTGGATGACAAATAAAGCTATCTTGAATCTTGAATCTTGATGCTTGAAACATGTTTCAATCTCACTCCCAAGGTAAGCAGCCTTACTTAACAAGTTTCTATGGAAAATCCAATCAGTCAATCGTTTTGGCGTATTTAAGCCAATTTATGTTTGTCACATTTAGAAAAAAAAGAATGTTTTCATCACAGGACATTCGGAAACTTTTACCTAGGGCAGAAATGTCAAGGGAAAAATGTTTTACTGGAATAGACAATAGACAATAGGTGCAGGAGGAGGCCATTCGGCCCTTCGAGCCAGCACCGCCATTGAATGTGATCATGGCTGATCATTCTCAATCAGTACCCCGTTCCTGCCTTCTCCCCTGACTCCGCTATCCTTAAGAGCTCTATCTAGATCTCTCTTGAATGCATTCAGAGAATTGGCCTCCACTGCCTTCTGAGGCACAGAATTCCACAGATTCACAACTCTCTGACTGAAAAAGTTTTTCCTTATCTCAGTTCTAATTGGCCTTCCCCTTATTCTTAAACTGTGGCCCCTGGTTCTGGAGTTCTGGAATGCTGCCTGGATTAGAGGGCACTAGCTCCAGGGAGAGGCGGGAAAGGCTGGGATTGTTCTCTCTGCAACTCTGGAGGCTGACGGATCGAAGTATATAAAATGATCACAGACATTGATAGGTAGCGGTTGCCAACTTCCTCACTCCCAAATACGGGACAAAGGGTGACGTCATCGCCCCCCCCTCCACCCCCCGCCCCACGTGACCTCACCCAGCCAGCGGCCACGTGCTCCCGCTCCACCAATGGCTTATTCGGCGCTTATATGGAGGTTGTAGTGTTTAATAGCCTAATGGCTCAGTCTGAAGAAGGGTCTCAACCCGAAACGTCACCCATTCCTTCTCTCCAGAGATGCTGCCTGACCCGCTGAGTTACTCCAGCACTCTGTGAAACTTCACCCATTGCTTCTCTCCAGAGATGCTGCCTGACCCGCTGAGTTACCCCGGCGCTCTGTGTCTGTCTTGGCCTTACCTTGTTCGCACGCTTCTCCCTTGTAGCCGGAGTTGCAGATGCAGGAGCCCGTGAGGCAGACGCCGTGAGCGCCGCACAGCGGGTCGATGCACTGCCCCGAGGCCACGTCACATTCCGTCCCCTTCCAGCCACTGAAACAAGTGCACCGGCCCTTGGAGTACTGACCGTTGCCGCTGCACAGGAGGGGGCACGTTGCTGCAGAACACACAGCACAGTGTCTCAGCTTCTCGTCTCAGTTTCAGCTTAGTTTATTGTCACGGGTACTAGGGGTTGCCAACTTTCTCACTCCCAAATAAGGGACAAAGGGTGACGTCACCGCCCCGCGCCCCTCCCCCCCCCGTGATCTCACCCAGCCAGCGGCCACGTACTCCCGCTCCATCAATGGCGCCCCCCACGGGCCGGGAGGCTGGTCGCTATGCAACCTCCGTTCGGCGAACACACTCGGCCCCGCTCTCCGAACACACTCCGTTAGCCTACACTGTCCGGGCCAACACTGTCCGGGCCTACAGCAGTGTCCGGGCCTACAGCGGTGTCTGGGCCTACAGCAGTATCCGGGCCTACAGCGGCCCTAGGCCTACAGCGGTGTCCGGGCCTACAGCGGCCCCCAGGCCCTACAGTGTCCGGGCCTTCAATATCCTGACCTGCAGCCTCCGGGCCTACAGTGTCCGGGCCCACACCGCCCCCCCGGGCCTAATATGGGACAAGGGCAATCTCGTACGGGACAAATCAATTTAGCCCAAAATACAGGATGTCGCGGCTAATAGGGGACAGTTGGCAACCCCTAACCGAGGTACAGTGAAAAGCTTTTGTTGCGCGCTAACCAGTCAGCGGAAAGACAATACATGATTACAATCGAGCCGTCCACAGTATTCAGATACATGATAAGGGTATAACGTTTAGTGCAAGGTAAAGCCAGCAAGGTCCGATCAAGGATAGTCCGAGGGTCACCAATGAGGTAGATAGGGGCAAAAGACCAATAACAATTTGTAATAAAGTCATAGAGACACACTGTGGACGGCTCGATTGTAATCATGTGTTGTCTTCCCTCAGACTGGTTAGCACGCAACTAAAGCTTTTCACTGTACCTCGGTACACGTGACAATAAACTAAAATAATTTTCAGGCTAATTTAACACAGCATGGAAACAGGTCATTCGGCCCAACTTGGGCGGCACGGTGGCGCAGCGGTAGAGTTGCTGCCTAACAGCGCCAGAAACCCAGGTTCGATCCTGACTACAGGTGCTGTCTGCGCGGGGTTTGTACGTTCTCCCCGTGACCTGCGTGGGTTTTCTGCGGGTGCTCCGGTTTCCTCCCACACTCCAAAGACGTTCAGGTTTGTAGGCTAATTGGCTTGGATAAAAATTGTAAATTGTCCTTATTGCTAGTGTACGAGGTGATCGCTGGTCGGAGCGGACTTGGTGGGCCGAAGGGCATGTTTCTGTGCTGTATCTCAAAACTAAACTAAACTAAATTTGCCCACACCGACCAAGAGAGTATACTAAGCAGTCATATATAACAGAGAATACTACAGACAAACTCCGTACAGACAGCACCCGTAGTCAGGATGGAACCCAGGTCTCTGGCGCTGTGAGGCAGCAACTCTACCGCTGTCTCCGACTACATTCTATCTTTGTTCCGCCCCTTTCCCTCACATCAGTCTGAAGAAGGGTCTCGACCCGAAACGTCACCCATTCCTTCTCTCCAGAGATGCTGCCTGACCCGCTGAGTTACTCCAGCACTCTGTGAAACGTCACCTATCCATGTTCTCCAGAGATGCTGTCTGACCCGCTGAGTTACTCCAGCACTCTGTGAAACGTCACCTATCCATGTTCTCTAGAGATGCTGCCTGACCCGCTGAGTTACTCCAGCACTCTGTGTCTACCTTTGACAGATTCTTGATTAGTGCGGGTGTCAGGGGTTTGGGGGAGAAGGCAGGAGAATGGGGTTGAGAGGGAGAGACAGATCAGCCGTGATTGAGTGATGGAGTAGACTCGATGGGCCCAATGGCCTAATTCTCTTCCTATCATTTAAATGCCAATATCGTAACCGCTTCAACTAACCAAAGACCGATAAAGCTGTATCATTACTTCCATCACTCTCCTCAGTATTCTGTCCATGGAGGGGCCTTGATGTGCTTTCTGTGTGATTACGTCAATATGCCGGGCCCAGGGCTGATCTTCAAAGATCCTCATTGCCTGCTGCACACTCCATAGAAACATAGGAAATAGGTGCAGGAGGAGGCCATTCGGACCTTCGAGCCACCACCGCCATTCATTGTGATCATAGAAACACAGAAAATAGGTGTAGGAGGAGGCCATTTGGCCCCTCGAGCCAGCACCGCCATTCATTGTGATCATGGCTGATCATCCACAATCAGTAACCCGTGCCTGCCTTCTCCCCATATCCCTTGATTCCGCTAGCCCCTAGAGCTCTATCTAACTCTCTTTTAAATTCATCCAGTGAATCGGCCTCCACTGCCCTCTGTGGCAGAGAATTCCACAAATTCACAACTCTCTGGGTGAAAAAGTTTCTCCTCACCTCAGTTTTAAATGGCCTCCCCTTTATTGTTAGACTGTGTGTGGCCCCTGGTTCTGGACTCCCCCAACATTGGGAACATTTTTCCTGCATCTAGGCTGCATACATACTTGGCTAATAAAATTTATTCAATTCAATTCGATTTCAGGTCCATCTGTCAATGATGGATGATCTATCTTTCCCCCTCATCCCTGTTCTCCTGCCTTAGAGAGATACAGCATGGAAACAGGCCCTTCAGCCCAACTTGCCCACACCAACCATCGAGACACTGATCCAATGGTACTTTATTCAATTATACTTTATTGTCACATGTACCTGAGTACAACAAAATGCTTAGTTTAGTTTAGAGATACAGTGCGGAAACAGGCCCTTCGGCCCACCGAGTCCGTGCTGACAAGTGATCCCTGTACTCCAACAATATCCGACACACACTAGGGACAATTTACAATTATACCAAGTCAATTAACCTACAAACCTGTACGTCTTTGGAGCGCGGGAAGAAACCGGAGCACCCGGAGAAAACCCACGCAGGTCACGGGGAGAACGTACAAACTGCACACAGACAGCGCCCGTGGTCAGGATTGAACCCGGGTGTCTGGAGCCGTGAGGCAGCAACTCTACCGCTGCGCCACCGTGCCACTGCCGTGACATCCCTTCAAACGTCAGCCCGCGCAGATGTTTCTTGGTTACAACAGAATGCAGAGCAGATTTTACGACTTGCCTCTCGCACAATCTGACCCGAAGAATCCGGGGAAACAGTGACAGGCTCCGGAAACGCACTCGCCGTTCCCATGGCAGTTCCGCGGGCATTCCATCACGGAATCTGCAAACAAAGACACATGTCAGCAGTGCACTTGATTCATTTCATTGCTGATCTATCACGGTGGCGCGGCGGTAGAGTTGCTGCCTCACAGCGAATGCAGCGCCGGAGACCCGGGTTCCATCCCGACTACGGGCGCCATCCGTACGGAGTTTGTACGTTCTCCCCGTGACCTGCGTGGGTTTTCGCCGAGATCTTCGGTTTCCTCCCACACTCCAAAGACGTGCAGGTTTGTAGGTTAATTGGCTTGGTGTAAATGTAAAAATTGCCCCCAGTGGGTGTTGGATAGTGTTAGTGTGCGGGGATCGCTGGGCGGCGCGGACCCGGTGGGCCAAAGGGCCTGTTTCCGCGCTGTATCTCTAAACATCTAAACTAAACACCATGGCTGATCTATCTCTCCCTCCTAACCCCATTCTCCTGCCTTCTCCCCATAACCCCTGACACCCGCACTGATCAAGAATCTATCTATCTCTGCCTTGAAAATATCCACTGACAGCCAGCCAGCCGTCTGTTACACATTACAGACACTGCTGACTGTGACACATTACAGCTCGGCAGGGAGTGTGGGAGGAAAGCGAAGATCTCGGAGAAAACCCGCGCAGGTCACGGGGAGAACGTACAAACTCCGTACAGACAGCGCCCGTAGTTGGGATGGAACCTGGGTCTCTGGCGCTGTGAGGCAGCAACTCTTAAATATTCCTTATATTTATCGTAACATATATATTCTTATCGTCTTATAGAAATATATAGTCTCATATATTTCTAACATGATAATGTAGGAAAATAACTGCAGATGGTGGTACAAATCGAAGGTATTCATTTCACAAAATGCTGGAGTAACTCAGCAGGTCAGGCAGCATCTCGGGAGAGAAGGAATGGGTGACGTTTCGGGTCGAGACCCTTCTTCAGACAGTGTACCTAATCTGCTTATGAATGATAATATTTTATGTGTTGCCTTGAAGCCTCTTTACATTCATAAGTCCATAAGTTCATGTGTTCTAGCAGTAGAATGAGTCCATTCGGCCCATCAAGTCTACCCCGCCATTCAATCGTGGCTGATCTATCTCTCCCTCCTAACTCCATTCTCCTGCCTTCTCCCCATAACCCCTGACACCCGGACTAAGAATCTATCTCCCTGTCTTAAACATATCCAGTGACAGCCGTCTGTGGCAATGAGTTCACAGATTCACCACCCTCTGACTAAATGTTTGCAGATATAATTAGGCCAGAATGTACAAACTCCGTACAGACGGCGCCCGTAGTCGGGATGGAACCCGGGTCTCTGGCGCTGTGAGGCAGCAACTCTACCGCTGTGCCAACGGGCCACACTTGTTCAGCGGGATGACGAGGACTGCGGGCAATGCCTACCTATGGCGATGGTGTTGAAGGACACGTGTTCTGCGGTTTTCCCGTCGTTGTAGAAGGCCAGGTGCCAGACTCCAGAGTCGAGGTATTGGATGAAGCCAGCCTCCTGCAAGCTCACCGCCCGGGCTGGCCGACTCTTGTGCTCCGGATTGGACACGCTGCGCTTCTCCCTGGCGATCAGTCGGCTGCCGTCCAGAAGCTCCACAAAGTCGTACTGAAAGGCAGAAGGAAAGGTGGGCAAGGTGAGTGCGCAGCGAGACTCAGGTGCCATTAATGGATCAATTCAATGGCTCAATGGAACAATGGTGCTTTATTTTCATAGAGTCACAGAGACACAGAGTCACAGAGACACAGAGACACAGTCACAGAGTCACAGAGACACAGAGAGAGACACAGAGACACAGAGTCACAGAGTCACAGAGACACAGAGTCACAGAGTCACAGAGACACAGAGACACAGGGACACAGAGACACAGAGACACAGAGACACAGAGTCACAGAGACACACAGAGTCACAGAGTCACAGATTCATAGTCATAGAGACATATAGTCGTTATCAGTCATAGACCCGTACACCCACACACCCCCACACCCACAGACACCCACACACATCTACACACCCACTTACACCTACACACCCACCTACATACACCTATACACCCACACACAACTACACACACCTACACACACCTTCACACCCACACACACACCCACACACACACACAGACTCACACACACGCACCCACACACACCTACACACCCATACACACCTACACACACCTACACATACCCACACACACACCCACACACACACACCCACACACACATAGACTCACACACACACACCCACACACACACATCCACACACACACCCACACACACACCTACACACCCTTACACCCACACACACCTTCACACACCTACACACACACACACCCACACATCCATCGACCCAGAGACCCATAGTCATAGAGCCAGTCATACACATAAAGTCATAATCATAGAGCGATGGTGCCATCGAGTCATAGCTTCATAGTCATAGAATCATAGAATAGTAGTCACAGCCCCACAGTCATAGAGACATATTGTAAAGTTATACAGCGTGGAAATTTTTCCTATCCATGAACCTGTCCAAATGTCTTTTAAAAGGCCAATTCTCTGAATGCATTCAAGAGAGAGCTTGATAGAGCTCTTAAGGATAGCAGAGTCAGGGGGTATGGGGAGAAGGCAGGAACGGGGTACTGATTGAGAATGATCAGCCATGATCACATTGAATGGTGGTGCTGGCTCGAAGGGCCGAATGGCCTACTCCTGCACCTATTGTCTATTGACTTGGCCTCCACAGCCTTCAGTGGCAAAGAATTCAACAGATTCACCACCCTCTGAGTGAAGAAATTCCTCCTCATCTCCTTCCTAATAGAACGTCCTTTAATTCTGAGGCCGTGACCTCTGGTCCTAGACTCTCCCACTAGTGGAAACATCCTCTCCAGATCCATACAAGGTGAGGATTGATACGTGATTCAGCTAAGGCTTTGGCAGGGGATTTCTCTCTAGCTTCTCCCTAAAAGAACTTCCGCCGAGGTGTGAAAAGCCTTAGCAGTCGCAGCGGTAGAGTTGTTGCCTCACAGCGCCAGAGACCTGGGTTTCATCCCAACTACGGGCGCTGTCTGTATGGAGTTTGTACGTTCTCCCCGTGGCCTGCGTGGGTTTTCTCCGGGTGCTCCAGTTTCCTCCCACACTCCAAAGACGTGCAGGTTTGTAGGTTAATTGGCTTCGGTAAAATTGTGTGTAGGATACTCTTCGCTCACGGGGTGATCGATGAATATGATACATTTAGACGGGTACATGGATAGGATACACAAAATACTGGAGTAACTGGAGTAACTCAGCGGGTCAGGCAGCACCAAAGATACTAGAGGAACAAGATGGACCACTCCGTTGAAATCGCCTATACTGAAGTGTAGTCAATAGTCAATAGTCGTTTATTTGTTACATACACATAAATGTGTAGTAAAATGAAACATTACCCGCAGTTGAACAATAAGACCAATAAGATTAATCAATAAAAATGCAATAACACATACAATCACAACTAACACCAAACAAAAAGAAACATCCATCACAGTGAGTCTCCTCCAGTCCCTCCTCACTGTGATGGAAGGCCAGAATGTCTTTTTCTCTTCCCTGCCGTCTTGTCCCGCGGTCAGGCTGTTGGAGTTGCCACGTCGGGGCGGTCGGGGCTCCCGATATTGAAGCCCCCGCTGGGCGGTGAAAAAAAATCCCGCGGCCTATTTCAGGCCGCGCCGGATGGTGAAACGTCCGCGGCGGGCCGACCCAAGCCCCGCGATTCGGGGCGGGCGAACACGCTGCCTCTGCCGCTGCCGGAGCTCCCGATGTCGGCCCCCATCCAGGGGCCTGCGGGCTTCCGACGTCCACGCGGCCCGCGCCGGAGCCTCCGGAGACGAGTCGCAGCTGTTCCCGCAGCATTCGCAGGCAGCCAGCGCCGCAGGTGGTGAGTCCGGACTGCGGGCTCTGCGAACCAGTGACCCAGGTGGTCCCAGGTGCATGGCCGGTGGTAGGCCGCAGCGGGAACGGAGACACGGCACAGAACAAAGGTCGCGTCTCCGTTCTGGAGAGAGAATGTTACAGTTACAGTTCCCGTTCCCTCCCACCCCCCCCCCCCCAAAACATAACATACAACACTACATCATATTAACACTACAATTGAGACAAAAACAACAAAAAACACAAAAGACAGACGGACTACAGGCAAGGAGCCATTTTAGTAAGCAAAACCCGCCGTTCGTTATGCCTGTGTTCAGTGTAATCAGTGTTTTGGGGGAACAGTATGTGTAATGATACAATTAAAATGCAGAATATATCTCATCCATCAATTCACAGATTTTTGTTATTTTTCTTTTTAAATGTTTCTGCAAATTTCTGCCTACTAAAATGGCGCCGTTACACACTACGGTTTTTAGGGTTGAGTGGTCTATCTTGTTCCTCTAGTATCTTTGGGCAGCACCTTTCTGTCCTGGGCCTCCTCCATTGTCAGAGTGAGGCCCAGCGCAAATTGGAGGAACAGCACCTCATATTTCGCTTGGGTAGTTTACACCCCAGCGGTATGAACATTGACTTCTCTAACTCCCTGCTTTCCCTCTCTCTCCATCCCCTCCCCCTTCCCAGTTCTCCCACTCGTCTTCCTGTCTCCGACTACATTTTATCTTTGTCCCGCCCCCCTCCCCTGACATCAGTCTGAAGAAGGGTCTCGACCCGAAACGTCACCCATTCCCTCTCTCCCGAGATGCTGCCTGACCCGCTGAGTTACTCCGGCACTCTGTGAAACGTCACCTATCCATGTCCTCCACAGATGCTGCCTGACCCGCTGAGTTACTCCAGCACTCTGTGAAACGTCACCTGTCCATGTTCTCCAGAGATACTGCCTGACCCGCTGAGTTACTCCAGCACTCTGTGAAACGTCACCTATCCATGTCCTCCACAGATGCTGCCTGACCCGCTGAGTTACTCCAGCACTCTGTGAAACGTCACCCATTCCTTCTCTCCCGAGATGCTGCCTGACCCGCTGACTAACTCCAGCATTCTGTGTCTACCTTCGATTTGAACCAGCATCTGCAGTTTTTTTCCCGGTACATGGATAGGACAGGTTTAGAGGGATATGGGCCAAACGCAGGCAGGTGGGACTAGTGTGGATGGGGCGTGTTGGCCGTTGTGGGCAAGTTCTATATTCTACCCAGCATAGTTTTAAGGCTTAGTTCCCCGACTGTGATGTTAAGATTCAGTAGCGATCCCAATGTTAATACAAGACTGTTCAAGCTTTAATTTCCAGTGTGTATTGTCAGTGGGTGCACAATGCAGATGGTTGTTTAGACATCGTGAACCGCGACAAATACAGAAACATGAATAAATCAGAATGTGAACAGCATTGATTTTCTCATTAGCTTCTCACTGGATTCCTGTAACTGCAGAATGTGAAACGTTGGGCTGGTATTAGTTTAAGTATTTCGAGCAAGCTGGGTCTCTATACCCTGGAGCGCAGGAGGATGAGGGGTGATCTTATAGAGGTGTACAAAATCATGAGAGGAACAGATCGGGCAGATGCACAGAGTCTCTTGCCCAGAGTTGGGGAATCGAGGACCAGAGGACATAGGTTCAAGGTGAAGGGGAATGATTTAATGGGAATCTGAGGGGTAACTTTTTCCACACAGAAGGTGGTGGGTGTATGGAACGAGCTGACGGAGGAGGTAGTTAAGGCTGGGACTATCCCAACGTTTAAGAAACAGTTAGACAGGTACATGGATAGGACAGGTTTGGAGGGATATGGACCAAGCGCAGGCAGGTGGGACTAGTGTAGCTGGGACATTGTTGGCCGGTGTGGGCAAGTTGGGCTGAAGGGCCTGTTTCCACGCTGTATCATTCTATAAAGCATCTGTGTTAAAGATACATACGGGGGACAGAAATATCACAACAGTGGCAAAAATACAGCACGGAAACAGGCCGTTCGGCCCATGGACTCCATGACGGCCAATATGCCCCTAGTCCCATTTAGACTTTAGAGAGGGGCGGCACGGTGGCGCAGCGGTAGAGTTGCTGCCTCACAGCGCCGGAGACCCGGGTTCCATCCCGACTACGGGTGCTGTCTGTACGGAGTTTGTACGTTCTCCCCGTGATCGGCGTGGGTTTTCTCCGGGTGCTCCGGTTTCCTCCCACACTCCAAAGACGTGCAGGTTTGTAGGTTAATTGGCTTCATTAAAATTGTAAATTGTCCCCAGTGTGTGTAGGATGGTGCTGGGGTACAGGGTGATCACTGGTCGGCATAGTCTCAGTGGGCCGAAGGGCCTGATTCTGCACTGTATCTCTAAACTAAACTGAACAGAGTAAAAACTGGCCCTTCGGCCCACAGAGCCCGCATCGTCCAGCGATCCCCGCACACTAGCACTATCCTACACACCTGTGACAATTTACAATTTTTTACCAAAGACAATTTTACCCGGGTTCCATCCTGACTACGGGTGCTGTCTGTACAGAGTTTGTACGTTCTCCCCGTGACCTGCGTGGGTTTACTCTGAGATATAGAGATACAGTGCGGAAACAGGCCCTTTGGCCCACCGGGTCAGCGCCGCCCAGCGATCCCCGCACACTAACACTATCCTACACACACTAGGGACAATTTCTACATTTACACCAGGCCAATTAACCTACAAACCTGCACGTCGTTGGAGTGTGGGAGGAAACCAAAGATCTCGGAGAAAACCCACGCAGGTCACGGGGAGAACGTACAAACTCCGTACAGACAGCGCCTGTAGTCGGGATCGAACTCGGGTCTCCGGCGCTGCATTCGCTGTGAGGCAGCAATTCTACCGCTGCGCCACCGTGACCACCCGAGATCTTCGGTCTCCTCCCACACTCCAAAGACGTGCAGGTTTGTAGGTTAATTGGCTTGGTATAAATGTAAACATTGTCCCTTGTGTGTGTAGGATGGTGTTAGTGTGCGGGGATCGCTGGTCGGCGCGGACCCGGTGGGCCGATAGGGCCTGTTTCTGCACTGTCTCTCTAAATTAAACTAAACAGTTTAGAAACTGGCCCTTCGGCCCACCGAGACCGTGTCAACCAGTGATCACCCCGTACACTAGCACTATCCCACACACCAGTGACAATTTACAATTTTCTACCGAAGTCAATTAACCTACAAACCTGTACATCTTTGGAGTGTAGAAGGAAACCGGAGCACCCGGAGAAAACCAAAGTGTACACAGGGAGAACGTCCAAACTCCCTGCAGACAGCACCCGTAGTCAGGATTAAACCCATGTCTCTGGTGCTGTGAGGCAGCAACTCTACCGCTGCGCCACCGTGCCGCCCTTAAATATACAGCTGATACTATTTAATCCAAGCATCATTCTGGCAGACCTCCTCTGCATTGTTTCCAAACCTCCGTTTCCTTCCTGCAAAGGGGTGACCAGAACTGCACGCAATACTCCAAATGCGGCCTCACTAAAGTCACAGATGGTTCACCAGGTTAATCCCCAGGATGGCGGGACTGTCGTATGAGGAAAAATAGGAAAGACTGGGCTTGTATTCACTGGAGTTTAGAAGGATGAGAGGGGATCTTATAGAGACGTATAAAATTATAAAAGGACTGGACAAGCTAGATGCAGGAAAAAGGTTCCCAATGTTGGGGGAGTCCAGAACCAGGGGCCACACAGTCTAAGAATAAAGGGGAGGCCATTTAAAACTGAGGTGAGAAGAAACTTTTTCACCCAGAGAGTTGTGAATTTGTGGAATTCTCTGCCACAGAGGGCAGTGGAGGCCAATTCACTGGATGGATTTAAAAGAGAGTTAGATAGAGCTCTAGGGGCTAGTGGAATCAAGGGATATGGGGAGAAGGCAGGCACGGGTTACTGATTGTGGATGATCAGTCATGATCACAATGAATGGTGGTGCTGGCAGGAAGGGCCAAATGGCCTCCTCCTGCACCGATTTTCTATGTTTCCATGAGCAGATGAAATGTGTGGGAAGGAACTGCAGACGCTGGTAGACACAAAGTGCTGGAGTAACTCAGCAGGTCAGGCAGCATCTCTGGAGAGAAGGAATGGGTGACGTTTCGGGTCGAGATCCTCCTTCAGACTGAGAGTCAGGGGGAGAGGGAGACACAGAGATAAGGAAGGGTAAGGTGTGAAAACGAGACATCAAAGTGGACGCAGCTCAAGGAAAACGTGGAATGGATCATTGTTCGCTGAGGGGGAGGTGACTACGAAGTACACAGAGATAAAATGTAATCAGTCTGACTGGCCGGGGAACTAGGAAGGGGGAGGGGTGGAGAGAGAGGGAAAGCAAGGGTTACATATGGAGCATATCATCAGAGAGAAACATAGAAAATAGGTGCAGGAGTAGGCCATTCGGCCCTTCGAGCCAGCACCGCCATTCAATACGATCACGGCTGATCATCCACAATCAGTGCCCCGTTCCTGCTTTCTCCCCGTACCCCTTGATTCCGTTAGCCCTAAGAGCTATATCTAACTCTGTCTTGAATACATGGAGAATACATGGAGAATACTTGATATACGACTGTTGGCAATATTACCGTTGGAGATTCTATTTTGGCTCTGAGTGACACTCACTGAACTGAGGGGAAGATTTCCGCACACAAATCAATGTTGCGCCTTCATTAAACATCTTCTGATATTGTGATTTTGAAATTGTCTAAAGTGTTAGATGCCGCCTCACTGAACACTCTAAACAACCCAAGTGTTCAACTTTGTGTCCCTCACATTGATTCAATTGATTAGGTTTTCAGAACTATTCTCTACATTTAGGGTGATTTAAATAGACAACAGGTGCAGGAGTAGGCCATTCGGCCCTTCGAGCCAGCACCGCCATTCAATGTGATCATGGCTGATCATTCTCAATCAGTACCCCGTTCCCGCCCTCTCCCCATACCGGCTGGCTCAAAGGGCCGAATGGCCTCCTCCTGCACCTAATGTCTATTGTCTTTTGTTCCAGGAGCAGAATTAGGCCATTCGGCCCATCAAGTCTACTCCGCCATTCCAATCATGGCTGATCCATCTCTCCTTTCTAACCCCATTCTCCTACCATCTACCCCATAACCTCTGACACCTAGACTAGTCAAGAATCTATCTCTGCCCTAAAAATATCCACTGACTTGGCCTCCACAGCCGTCTGTGGCAATGAATTCCACAGATTCACCACCCTCTGACTAAAGAAATTCCTCCTCATCTCCTTCCTAAAGGAACGTCCTTTAATTCTGAGGCTGTGCCCTCTGGTCCTAGACTCTCCCACTAGTGGAAACATCCTCTCTACATCCACTCATAGAAACATAGAAAATAGGTGCAGGAGGAGGCCATTCGGCCCTTCGAGCCAGCACGGCCATTCATTGTGATCATGGCTGATCATCCACAATCAGTAACCCGAGACTGCCTTCTCCCCATATCCCTTGAGCCAGGCATTTCACTATTCAATAAGTTTCTATTGTCATAGTTGCCAACTATCTCACTCCCAAATACGGGATAAGGTGACGTCACCGCCCCACGCCCCACGTGACCTCACCCAGCCAGCGGCCACGTGAAATCTCCTTCATGGCGGCGCCCGGGCCTCTGGGCCTACACTGTCCGTACCCACAGCGTCTGGACCAACAGTGTCCGGGCCTACACTGGCCGGGCCTACAGTGTCCGGATCCACAGTGTCCGGGCCTACAGTGTCTGGGCCTACAGTGTCCGGATCTACAGTGTCCGGGCCTATGGTGTCCGGGCCTACAGTGTCCGGGCCTACAGTGTCCGGGCCTACAGCGCCCCCGGGCCTAATATGGGACAACAAATTTAGCCCAAAATACAAGATGTCCCAGCTAATGCGGGACAGTTGGCAACCCCAGCCCTCATCCTTCCAAACTCAAACCAGCTAAAATCAAAGTTAAATTCAACCCAGCGTTTTCAGAGAGCGGGACCTGATGGATTTAGGCAACTATTGATCCTCGCTGCATCAGCATTCATTACCAGCACGACTGACCGAATTTATTTAACAAAGCTCAAAGCAATCCCAGATGACAAGAAAAAGGCATCTGATCGATGAACTTTCCTTTGCCGAATGAATTAAAGGAGGCAATCAAAGATTTGAAGGCTGCTCAGGTTCAGAATCGGGTGTCTACAGCTGACACCCACCAACCTCCCTTCCACTGCCTCCATCTACATTCTTTCTCTCCCGAGATGCTGCCTGACCTGCTGAGTTACTCCAGCATTTTGTGAATGAATGCCTCCATCTACACCTCACGCTGCCTCGGCAAGGCCAGCAGCATAATCAAGGACCAGTCTCACCCCCGGCCACTCCCTCTTCTCCCCTCTCCCATCGGGCAAGAGGTACAGAAGTGTGAAAACGCACACCTCCAGATTCAGGGACAGTTTCTTCCCGGCTGTTATCAGGCAACTGAACCATCCTACCACAATGCTGAACTACTATCTACCTCATAGATCAGGCGTTACTGGCTTTCCATGGTACTAAATGTTCTTCGTGTTATTCCATTTGTCATGTTTCTGTACACGTGGACGGCTCAATTGTAATCATGCACAGTCTTTGACTGTACCTTGGTACACGTGACAATAAACTAAACTCAACTACACAGCACAACTATCATGTAGAAATAAACAACTGCAGATGTTGGTTTATGATAGACACAAAGTGCAGCGGTAACTCAGCATAAGGTCATAAGTGATAGGAGCAGAATTAGGCCATTCGGCCCATCAAGTCTACTCCACCATTCAATCACGGCTGATCTATCTTTCCCTCTCAACCCCATCCTCCTGCCTTCTCCCCATAACCTCTGACACCCGTAACTAATCTATCTATCTCTGCCTTAAAATCATCCATTGACTTGGCCTCCACAGCCGTCTGTGGCAAATAATTCCACAGATTCACCACCCTCTGACTAAAGAAATTCCTCCTCATCTCCTTCCTAAAGGAACGTCCTTTAATTCTGAGGCTGTGCCCTCTGGTCCTAGACTCTCCCACTAGTGGAAACATCCTCTCCACATCCACTCTATCCAGGCCTTTCACTATTCTGTACGTTTCAATGAGGTCCACCCTCATCCATCTAAACTCCAGCGAGTACAGGCCCAGTGCCGACAAAAGCTCATCATAGGTTAACCCACTCATTCCTGGGATCGTTCTTGTAAACCTCCTCTGGACCCTCTCCAGAGCCAGCACATCCTTCCTCAGATATGGGGCCCAAAACTGCTCACAATATTCCAAATGCGGCCCGACCAGCGCCTTATACAGCCTCAGCATTACATCCCTGTTTTTGTACACAAGCCCTCTCGAAATAAATGCTAGCTTTGAGTTTGCTTTCTTTACCACTGATTTGACTTGCAGATTAACTTTTTGGGAATCGGGCACCAGCAATCCCAAGTCCATTTGCACCTCCGATTTCTGGATTCTCATCCCATTTATAAAATAGTCTACGCCTTTATTCCCACGACCAAAATGCACGACTCCACACTTTGCTCCACTGTATTCCATCTGCCACTTCTCTGCCCACTCTCCCAACCTGTCCACGTCCTTCTGCAGAGTCCCTGCTTTCTCTACACTACCCGCCCCTCCACCTATTTTCGTATCATCGTAGCATTTCGTATCATTTCATAGCATATCATCATAGTGTATCGTTTCATAACATCTCTGGAGAAAACGGATAAGTTATGTTTTGGGCCTGATGAAAGTTCCCAACTCGAAACGACACCCATTCTTTACAATCAGAGATGCTGCCTGACCAGCTGAGTTATACCAGAATCTTGTGTCTATCTTTAGCACAAAGAACATGTTGGTTCAAATGGTCCATGCCAACAAAGATGCCCCATCAAAGATGGTCCCATTTGCCTGCATTTAGCCCATATTCCTCTAAACCTTTCCTCACAGAGTCATATATCATGGAAACAGGCCCTTCGGCCCAACTTGCCCACACCGACCAATCTCACTAGTCCCACCTGCCTGCGTTTGGCCCATATCCCTCTAAACCAGTCCTATCCATGTACCTGTCCAAATGTTTCAAACGTTGCGATAGTCCCAGCCTCAACTACCTCCTCCGGCAGCTCGTTCCATACACCCACCACCCTCTGTGTGAAAAAGCCACTCCTCAGGTTCCTGTTAAATCTTTCTCCCCTCACCTTAAACCTAAGTCCTCTGGGCAAGAGACTCTGTGCGTTTACCTAATCTATTCCTCTCATGATTTTGTAATCTTCTATATGATAACACATCATCCTCCTGCGCTCCAAGGAATTAAGTCCTAGCCTGCTCAAACTCTCCCTATAGCTCACACCCTCGAGTTCCTTTAACATCTTCGTAAATCATCTTTGTACCCTTTCCAGCTTGACAACATCTTGCCAATAACATGTTGTCCAAAACTGAACACATTACTCTGAAAGTGAGTTCACAAACATCTTAAATAACTGCAGCATAACCTCCTTACTTCTATACTCGAGGTGGGTAAGAAGGAACTGCAGATGCTGGTTTACACTGAAGCTGGACTCAAAATTCAGGAGTAACTCAGCGTGTCAGGTAGCATCTATGGAGACGAGGAATAGGTGATGTTTCAGGTAGTTCAAGAGGAATGGTCTGATGACGGTTCTTAGCCTGAAACGTTACCTATTCTTCTTCTCCAGAGATGGTGCCTGACCCGCTGAGTGACTCCAGCATTTGGCGTCTATGTTCTATACTCAATGAGTGTAGAAGTATATTTAAGGACCGCATCTGGAGTACTGTGTGCTGTTTTAGTCTCCTTATTTGAGTAAGGACATCCTTTGTTATTGAGGCAGATTGGAAAGACTGGGCTTGTATTCACTGGAGTTTAGAAGGATGAGAGGGGATCTTATAGAGACGTATAAAATTATGAAAGGACTAGACAAGCTAGATGCAGGAAAAATGTTCCCAATGTTGGGGGAGCCCAGAACCAGGGGCCACACAGTCTAAGAATAAAGGGGAGGACATTTCAAACTGAGGTGAGAAGAAACTTTTTCACCCAGAGTGTTGTGAATTTGTGGAATTCTCTGCCACAGAGGGCAGTGGAGGCCAATTCACTGGATGAATTTAAGAGAGAGTTAGATAGAGCTCTAGGGGCTAGTGGAATCAAGGGATATGGGGAGAAGGCAGGCACGGGTTACTGATTGTGGATGATGAGCCATGATTACAATGAATGGCGGTGCTGGCTCGAAGGGCCGAATGGCCTCCTCCTGCACCTATTTTCATTGTTCTATGTTCTAAGGAGACTTAAGGAGATGGTACGGTGCAGGCACATGTGGAAAGACACAGAGAGAACCTCCATATAACTGAGGGACGGGAGGCAACAGTATTAAGACAAGAATGAACCATGGGCGTCACTATCAATGGAGCAAAGAAGGTTAATTGAATATTTTTAATAGAATTTTTTAAATTATGTTGAAGTTTGAGTGAATTGGGAAGGGACTTCTCCTCTGTTTGGGGAGCGTCATGCTTGGATAACAACTTGAGAGGTAAAAATGGACAATTTATTTGAAACATGGCAGCACACAGAGAAAGTATGCAGTAAGGGACTTCAGATGCTGGTTTATACCAAAGATAGGAGTAACTCAGCGGGTCAGGCAGCATCTGTGGAGAACATGGATAGGTGACGTTTCACAGAGTGCCGGAGTAACTCAGCGGGTCAGGCAGCATCTCTGGGGAACATGGATAGGTGTCGTTTCACAGAGTGCTGGAGTAACTCAGCGGGTCAGGCAGCATCTGTGGAGAACATGGATAGGTGACGTTTCACAGAGTGCTGGAGTAACTCAGCGGGTCAGGCAGCATCTCTGGAGAACATGGATAGGTGACGTTTCAGAGTGCCGGAGTAACTCAGCGGGTCAGGCAGCATCTCTGGAAAGAACAGGGGTCGTTTAGGCTCGAGAGACAGCGGAGAGGGAGATAAAGAGATAAGGAAGTTTAAGGTGTTAAAACGAAACATCAAAGGCGATGCAGCAAGAAACATAGAAAATCGGTGCAGAAGGAGGCCATTCAGCCCTTTGAGCCAGCACCGCCATTCAATGTGATCATGGCTGATCATCCACAATCAGTAACCCGTGCCTGTCTTCTCCCCATATCCCTTGATTCCGCTAGCCCCTAGAGCTCTATCTAACTCTCTTTTAAATTCATCCAGTGAATTGACCTCCACTACCCTCTGTGGCAGAGAATTCCACAGATTCACAACTCTCTGGGTGAAAAAGTTTTTTCTAACCTCAGTTTTAAATGGCCTCCCCTTTATTCTTAGACTGTATGACAATAGACAATAGGTGCAGGAGGAGGCCATTCAGCCCTTCGAGCCAGCACCGCCATTCAATGTGATCATGGCTGATCATTCTCAATCAGTACCCCGTTCCTGCCTTCTCCCCATACCCCCTGAGTCCGCTATCCTTAAGAGCTCTATCTAGCTCTCTCTTGAGAGAGAGTGGCCCCGTAGTTAGTGAGAAGCCGTACCTGGGTGTGAGAGGGAGGGAGACCTTTCCTGCCATACACGCCGATCAGCGCGTCTTTCGGAAGGGAGATGTTGAACTTCAGGAACTGGGGCTGGTCGATGTAGAGTTGTGCTCTCCAGAAGACACCGGGCGGGACGTCCTGCATCGCCCGCCGGCCCAGGTCCACCTCTCCCGAATCAATGGTGTTGTTCTCCTGGTGAGGGAAGCCGAATTTTCCTTCAAAGAAAAGAGAACAGTTTGTGAATGCAAGGCTTCCAGTCTCAGGCACGCCAGACAAAAAAAGTGTGTGTGTCGGAAAAAACCCCTGCAGATGCTGGTTTAAATCGAAGGTAGACACAAAGTGCTGGAGTAACTCAGCGGGTCAGGCAGCATCTGTGGAGAACATGGATAGGTGACATTTCACAGAGTGCTGGAGTAACTCAGCGGGTCAGGCAGCATCTCTGGAGAACATGGATTGGTGACGTTTCACAGAGTGCTGGAGTTGTGGAGAACACAGGGCTGTGTTCTGAGCCCCATGCTCTACTCCCTCTTCACACACGACTGTGTTTCTGCATTCGACACCAACACCATTGTCAAGGTTGCAGACGACACAACGACACAGGGCAGTGGGGGCCAATTCACTGGATGAATTTAAGAGAGAGTTAGATAGAGCTCTAGGGGATAGTGGAATCAAGGGATATGGGGAGAAAGCAGGCACGGGTTACTGATTGTGGATGATCAGCCATGATCACAATGAATGGCGGTGCTGGCTCGAAGGGCCAAATGGCCTCCTCCTGCACCTACTTTCTATGTTTCTAAGAGAAGTGCAATCAGTAAAATTGAATCAGGAGAACAGGGAAACCAGTCGGAGAACTAGAGTGGGGGAGGGACAGAGAGAGAGGGGATGCAAGGGTTAGTTGAAGTTAGAGAAATCTAATTCTCCAGAGATGCTGCCTGACTTGCTGAGTTACTCCAGCACTTTGTATCTATCTTTACCAGAGGAGGTAGTTGAGGCATGTACCGTAACAGCATTGGAACGGCCATTGGACAGGTACGAGGATAGGAAAGGATTTAGAGGGATATGGGCCAAACGTGGGCAAACGGGACTAGTGCAGATGGGGCACATTGGTTGGCATTGGAGTTAGATGTGGCCCTTGTGGCTAAAGGGATCAGGGGTATGGAGAGAAGGCAGGTACGGGTTACTGAGTTGGATGATCAGCCATGATCACATTGAATGGCGGTGCTGGCTCGAAGGGCCGAATGGCCTACTCCTGCACCTATTTTCTATGTTTCTATGACGAGTCGAGGCAAAGGGAGGACAATTCTACGCCTCTAATCTAAGAAGCCGCTCATGTTAATGATCAGTCCAGCAGGCAAAGACCAAGCAGAAAAACATAAAAAGTGGAATTTGTGAGTAAACATGTTGGGAGGCCTGTTTAGTTTAATCCCAATTGACTGAAGCTTTGGTCAGAACCGTTGCAAATTAAATATGTCCATTTTACCAGATTTTACTGGCACCAATCTAAAACAAGCAAACACAGAACGATTGTATAATCTGATACCTTTGTGAAGCATATCTAAATTCCAATGCTCCCTTTTCGAGACACTGTGGAAATTAGGGCCAAACAAAAAAATTGCTTCATGTCATCTTAATTTTGTTGACTTTGTTTTCTTGGGTTAGCTTTGGGCATTTGTTAGGCCAGCAAACATAGGTCTCGGGACCACTGTTTGTGGTGGTGATAATGCAGTTTAAGTTTTAGCTTTAGTTTTAGAGATGCAGCGCGGAAACAGGCCCTTCGGCCCACCGAGCCCGCGCCGACCAGCGATCCCCGCACACTAACACTAGGGAACAATTTTATATTTATACCAAGCCAATTAACCTACAAACGCGAAGGTAGACACAAAATGCTGGAGTAACTCAGCGGGTCAGGCAGCATCTCTGGAGAACATGGATAGGTGACATTTCACAGAGTGCTGGAGTAACTCAGCGGGTCAGGCAGCATCTGTGGAGAACATGGATAGGTGACGTTTCACAGAGTGCTGGAGTAACTCAGCGGGTCAGGCAGCATTTCGGGAGAGAAGGAATGGTCCGGGTCGAGACCCTTCTTCAGACTGATACCTTCAGACTGATACCTTCTTCAGACTGATACCTTCTTCAGACTGATACCTTTTATAATTTTATACATTTCTATAAGATCCCCTCTCATCCTTTTAAATTCCAGTGAATACAAGCCCAGTTTTTCCAATCTTTCCTCATATGACAGTCCCGCCATCCCGGGGATTAACCTGGAGAACCTACGCTGCACTGCCTCAATAGCAAGAATATCCTTCCTCAAATTAGGAGACCAAAACTGCACACAACACTCCAGATGTGGTCTCACCAGGGCCCTGTACAACTGCAGATGGGCCTCTTTACTCCTATACTCAAATCCTCTCGTTATGAAGGCCAACCTGCCTTCAGGAGCGCAGGAGGATAATTTTTCCAGAGATGTATAAAGTGTATTTAGCTATAGTATTATCTGATCTATTTGTGCAGCATGCAAAACAAAGCTTTTCACTGTACCTTGGTACACATAGAGTTATAGAGTGATACAGCGTGGAAACAGGCCCTTCGGCCCAACTTGCCCACACCAGCCAACATGGCACATCTACACTAGTCCCGGCTGCCTGCAATTGGTCCATATCCCTCCAAACCTGTCCTATCCATGTACCTGTGTAACGTAATGAAAGTCCCAGCCTCAACTACCTCCTACGGCAGCTCGTTCCATACACCCACCACCCTTTGTGTAAAAAGTTACCCCTCAGGTTCTTTGTAAATCTTTCCCCCTGTGAAAATAATGAACCTAAATGTAAACTTAGAGGGAATAAAATGGACATTGCCCTTGGGTGGTGAAATGCCCACACCAGAGAGACATACAGCTCTTATTCTGCAGAATAAGAGAATGGTGGCGCAGCGGTAGAGTTGCTGCCTCACAGCGCCAGTGACCCGGGTTCCATCCTGACTACGTGTGCTGTCTGTGTGGAGTTTGTACGTTCTCCCCGAGAACGCGTGGAATTTCACCAGTTGCTCCGGTTTCCTCCCACGCTCCAAAGACGTGCAGGTTTGCAGGTGAGTTGGCTTCCGTAAAAATTGCCCGTAGTGTGTAGGATGTGAAACTGGGAAACCGTAGCACCCGGTGAAATCCCACGCGGAAGGGTGATCGATGATTGGCGTTAGGGGTGCCAACTATCTCACTCACAAATACGGGACAAGGTGACGTCACCGCCCCGCGCCCCACGTGACCTCACCCAGCCAGTGGCCACGTGCTCCCGCTCCAGCAATGGTGGCCGCCCGAGCCGGGAGGCGGGTTGCTAAGCAACCTCCGTTAGGCGGTGTCCGGGCCTACACTGTCCAGACCTACACTGTCTGGGCCTACACTGTCCGGGCCTACACTGTCCGCACCTACACTGTCTGGGCCTACACTGTCCGGGCCTGCACTGTCCAGACCTACACTGTCCGGGTCTGCACTGTCCGCACCTACACTGTCCGGAACTACAGCGTCCGGGCCTACAGCGTCCGGACCTATACTGTCCGGGCCTACACTATCTGGGTCTACACTGTCCGGACCTACACTGTCTGGGCCTACACTGTCCGGGCCTGCACTGTCCGGACCTACACTGTCCGGGCCTACACTGTCCGCACCTACACTGTCCGGAACTACAGCGTCTGGACCTATACTGTCCGGGTCTACAGTGTCCAGGCCTACGGTGTCCGGGCCTACAGTATCCGGGTCTGCAGGGTCCGGGCCTACAGCGCCCCCGGGCCTAATACGGGACAAGGGCGGTCCCGTACGGGACAAACCAATTTAGCCCAAAATACGGGATGTCCCGGCTAATACGGGACAGTTGGCAACCCTAGTCGGCGTGGACTCAGTGGGCCGATGGGCCTGTTTCCAGGCTGTATCTCTAAACTAAACTAAACTAAACTCTTGAGGAAAGTTTACTTCTCAAAGAATGTGTAATAATCTTGTCAAATGACTTCTATGGTTTAAAGAAAAATGGATGTAAAAATGTGCTAATTAACAGTTTTGGTTTTAATAATAAATCATAGAGGGAACGATTCCATCTAAATCCCCCCCCAAAATGTTTGGATCAGAAAATTAATGAGGCTGTAAGGTTTTTCCCCTGATGTGGAATGATCTGAAACTGTTGGTCAATAACGCTCTAAATGACACTAATTAACATGTCAGGAGGCAGAGAAGGCCGTTCGATTGATCAAGTTATAGAACACCATGTTATAGGAAAGATGTTGTCAAGCAGGAAACAGTGCAGAGAAGATTTACGAGGACGTTGCCAGGACTCGAGGGCCTGAGCTACAGGGAGAGGTTGAACAGACTGGGTCTCTATTCCTTGGAGCGCAGGAGGATGAGGGGTGATCAAATAGAGGTGTATAAGATAATGAGAGGAATAGATCGGGTAGATGCACAGAGTCTCTTGCCCAGAGTAGGGGAATCGAGGACCAGAGGACATAGGTTTAAGGTGAAGAGGAAAAGATTTAATAGGAATCTGAGGAGTAACATTTTCACACAGAGGGTGGCGGGTGTATGGGACGAGCTGCCAGAGGAGGTAGATTTTTTTAGATTTAGAGATGCGGCGCAGAAACAGGCCCTTCGGCCCACCGGGTCCGCGCCGCCCAGCGATCCCCGCACACTAACACTATCTTACACACACTAGGGACAATTTTTTTAACATTTGCCCAGCCAATTAACCTACAAACCTGCACGTCTTTGGAGTGTGGGAGGAAACCGAAGATCTCGGAGAAAACCCACGCAGGTCACAGGGGAGAACGTACAAACTCCGTACAGATGGCGCCCATAGTCAGGATCGAACCTGAGACTCCGGCGCTGCATTCGCTGTAAGGCAGCAACTCTACCGCTGCGCCACCAGGTAGTTGAGGCTGGGACTATCCCATCGTTTAAGAAACAGTTGGACAGGTACATGGATAGGACAAGTTTGGAGGGATTAAGGGCCAAATGCAGGCAGGTGGGACTAGTGTAGCTAGGACATTGTTGGCCGGTGTGGGCGAGTTGGGCCGAAGGGCCTGTTTGCACACTGTATCACTCTATGACTATGGCACAAGACTCTAAGTTCCCGACCCAAAACGTCACCTATCCACGTTCTTGAGAGTTGTTGCCCGACCCTCTGCGTTACTCCAGCACTTTGTGTCTTTTCCCCCCCTCTGGTTTTAGGCTTAGGTTTATTATTGTCACACGTTCCCAGGGGCAGTGAAAAGCTTCGCTTTGCATGCTGTCCAAATAGGTCAGATGATACCGTACATAAATACAATCAAGCCGATTTCCAGTACAATAAGTAGAGCAAAGGGGAAGATACAGAGTGCAGAATATAGTTCTCAGCATTGTAGCACATCAGTTCCACAGACAAAGTCCAATGTCCGCAATGGGGTTAGGGTTGCCAACTGTCCCGTATTAGCTGGGACATCCTGTATTTTGGGCTAAATTGGTTTGTCCCGTACGGGACCGCCCTTGTCCTGTATTAGGCCCGGGGGGCGCTGTAGGCCCGGACAGTGTAGGCCCGGACACTGTAGGCCTGGATGCTGTCGGCCCGGACAGTGTAGGCCTGGACGCTGTAGGCCCGGACGCTGTAGGCCCGGACGCTGTAGGCCCGGACGCTGTAGGCCGGACACTGTATGCCCGGACAGTATAGGCCTGGACTCTGTAGGCCCGGACGCTGTAGGCCCGGGAGCCGCTGTAAGGCCCAGACACTGTAGGCTAAGGGAGTGTGTTCGGGGAGCGGGGACGAGTGTGTTCGCTTAACGGAGGTCGCGTGGCAAATCGCCTTCCGGCCCGGGCGGCCGCCATTGGTGGAGCGGGAGCACGTGGCCGCTGGCTGGGTGAGGTCACGTGGGGCGCGGGGCGGTGACGTCACCTTGTCCCGTATTTGGGATTGAGATACCACTAAATGGGGTGGAGGTGAATCGGACAGCACCCTAGCTTATGGAAGGGCCGTTCAGAAGCCTGATAATAGAGGGGAAGAAGCTGTCCCTGAGTCTGGTGGTGCGCGCTTTCAAGCTTCTGTACCTTCTGCCGGGCAGGAGCGGTGAGAAGAAGGAATGACCGGGGTGGGATACGTCTTTGATTATGTCGGCTGCTATTCTGAAACAGCGTGAAGTGGAGATGGAGTCAGTGGTGGGGAGTGTGGTCTGTGTGATGGGCTGGGCTACATCTACAATGGTGGGGAGTGTGGTGTGTGTGATGGGCTGGGCTACATCTACAGTGGTGGGGAGTGTGGTGTGTGTGATGGGCTGGGCTACATCTACAATGGTGGGGAGTGTGGTGTGTGTGATGGGCTGGGCTACATCTACAGTGGTGGGGAGTGTGGTGTGTGTGATGGGCTGGGCTACATCTACAACTCTATGCATTTTCTTGTGGTCTTGGGCAGAGCTGTGATCCCACCCAACATTGAATCTTGGTACACGTGACAATAATAAACTCCTCTAAAACAGAAAACATAGAAACATAGAAAATAGGTGCAGGAGGAGGCCATTTGGTCCTATGAGCCAGCACCGCCATTCATTGTGATCATGGCTGATCATCCACTCTAAAATCTATCAGAGTCCTTTCAGTAAGATCAAATACACCAAAGCTTTCAATAAAGGTTGAAACGATAAAATGAATGATTTCTCGTGTAATAAAGACCTGGAATTTCCTGGAATATTTCAGTGTAATTGTGCTTTTACTTTTGCTGAGGTAGTTTTGGTTAAAAGCATGCCGGAGTGGTGTTGACTGGATTTTCCCTGCCTTTTCTATCAATTCTGTGACACTTTGACCTCCTCCCATTATCTGCATTTGATGTCACTAATTGTACTTCAAAGAAACCTTTTCATCGCAACATTGATGAGCGTTTGTCTGCACTGGGCCTGTACTCGCTGGAGTTTAGAAGGATGAGGGGTGACCTCATTGAAATTTACAGAATAGTGAGCGGCCTGGATAGAGTGGATGTGGAGAGGATGTTTCCACTAGTGGGAGAGTCTAGGACCAGAGGGCACAGCCTCAGAATTAAAGGATGCTCCTTTAGGAAGGAGATGAGAAGGAATTTCTTTAGTCAGAGGGTGGTGAATCTGTGGAATTCATTGCCACAGAAGGCTGTGGAGGCCAATTCAATGGATATCTTTAAGGCAGAGATGGATAGATTCTTGATCAGTACGGGTGTCAGGGGTTATGGGGAGAAGGCAGGAGAATGGGGTTGATAGATCAGCCACGGTTGAATGGCGGAGTAGACTTGATGGGCCGAATGGCCCAATTCATAGAAATATAGAAAATAGGGGCAGGAGGAGGCCATTCGGCACTTTGAGCCAGCATCGCCATTCATTGGGATCATGGCTGATCATCCACAATCAGTAACCCGTGCCTGCCTTCTCCCCATATCCCTTGATTCCACTGGCCCCTAGAGCTCAATCTAACTCTCTTTTAAATTCATCCAGTGAATTGGCCTCCACTGCCCTCTGTGGCAGAGAATTCCACAAATTCACAACTCTCTGGGTGAAAAAGTTTCCTCTCACCTCAGTTTTAAATGGCCTCCCCTTTATTCTTAGACTGTGTGGCCCCTGGTTCTGGACTGGCCCAACATTGGGAACATTTTTCCTGCATCTAGCTTGTCCAGTCCTTTTATAATTTTATATGTTTCTGTAAGATCCCCTCTCATCCTTCTAAATTTCTAAAAATACAGGAACGGGGTACTGATTGTGGATGATCAGTCATGATCATATTGAATGGCGGTGCTGGCTCGAAGGGCCGAAAGGCCTACTCCTGCACCTATTTTCCATGTTTCCCATTAGACTCCCCGCTTCACTTGCTCAAGTATTATATATCTCTAGTTCCTGGACGGGTGCCATGGGAACGGCAATAGTCAGGACTTCCAGCCGCTCTGAGGTTTGGACGGACTGGAATATCCCCGGATACAAGTCCAGGCCTAGGATGTGGTCTGTAGGACCAGGCTCCCCGGTTATTAACCCACATCATCAGAGGGAGTATTGGCAAGACCACCGCACAGGCAAGAAACCTGATGCTCAGTGGAGGAACTGAAATAGTTATCCTTATTTTACTTTGGTTTAGTTTTTGGTTTAGAGATACAGCGCAGAAACAGGCCCATCAGCCCACCGAGTCTGCACCGACCAGCGATCCCCGCACACTAACACTATCCTACACGCACGAGGGACAATTTACATTTACACCAAGCCAATTAACCTACAAACTTGTACAATTTGAGTATAGGAGTAAGGTGGTCCTACATCAGTTGTACAGGGCCCTGGTGAGACCGCACCTGGAGTATTGTGTGCAGTTTTGGTCTCCTACTTTGAGGAAGGATATCCTTGCTATTGAGGGAGTGCAGCGTAGGTTCACCAGGTTAATTCCCGGGATGGCGGGACTGTCATATGATGAAAGAATGGGTCAACTGGACTTATATTCACTGATGAGAGAGGATTTTCTGGAAACATATATAATTATTAAGGGATTGGACAGGCTAGATGCAGGAAAAATTTCCCGATGATGGGGGAGTCCCGAACCAGGGGTCACGGTCTAAGAATAAGGGATAGGCCATTTAGGACTGAGATGAGGAAAAACTTTTTCACCCAGAGAGTTGTGGATCTGTGGAATTCTCTGCCACAGAAGGCAGTGGAGGCCAATTCATTGGATGTTTTCAAGAGAGAGTTAGATTTAACTCTTAGGAGTAACGGAATCAAGGGATATGAGGAGAAAGCAGGTTACTGATTCTGGATGATCAGCCATGATCATATTGAATGGCGGTGCCGGCTCGAAGGGCCGAATGACCTCCTCCGTACAGACAGCACCCGTAGCCGGGATGGAACCCGGGTCTTCGGCGCTGCATTCGCTGTAAAGCAGCAACTCTACCGCCACGCCACCGTGACCGCCCAGTGTCGGGAGTGGATGAGAAAGGGGTTTAACATAGAACTAGTGTGAACAGGTGATGGATGGTCGGCATGGACTGCGTGGGATGAAGAGCCTGTTTCCATGCTGTGTCTCTAAACTAAACCACACTGTTTATTTTCTTTTACACTTTCTCCATTTAAGTGTGGAATTTCAGTGAAGACAGAGGCACCATTTGTAAATCGTTAACTTCAACAAAGATCAGGACAAAACAAGATAGGACATTTTTAATGGAGATAGAGAAGAACGGGTGGTAAAGTCTTATGAATGCTGAAGATAGGGTCGCCAACTGTCCCGTATTAGCCGGGACATCCCGTATTGTGGGCTAAATTAGTTTGTGCCGTACGGGACCGCCCTTGTCCCGCATTAGTCCCGGGGGGTGCTGTAGGCCCGGATGCTGTAGGCCCCGACGTTGTAGGCCCGGGGGCTGCTGTAGGCCTGGACACTGTAGGCCCGGACATTGTAGGCCCGGACACTGTAGGCCCGGACACTGTAGGCACTGATGTTATAGGCCCGGACACTGTAGCCCCGGACACTGTAGTCCCGGACGCTGTAGGCCCGGACACTGTAGGTCCCGACGCTGTGGGTCCCAACAGTTTAGGTCCTGACAATCTAGGTTTCCGACATTTTAGCTCCGGTCACTGTAGGCCCAGAGGCCCGGGCGCCGCCTAACGGAGGTTGCGTAGCAACCCGCCTCCCGGCCCGGGTGGCCACCATTGGTGGAGCGTGAGCGCGTGGCCGCTGGCTGGGTGAGGTCACATGGGGTGCGGGGCGGTGACGTCACCTTGTCCCTTATTTGGGAGTGCGATAGTTGGCAACCCCTAGCTGAAGCCATGACAAGATCTTACAGCAGAGAGAGTTAGATTTAGGTCTTAAGGCTAACGGAATCAAGGGGTATGGGGAGAAGGCAGGAACAGGGTACTGATTGTGGATGATCAGCCATGATCACAATGAATGGCGGTGCTGGCCTGAGGAGCCAAATGGCCTCCTCCTGCACCTATTGTCTACGTATCTAGGTATCTATGAACCTGACGGGTAACCTTTTCGCGTTACCGTGAAAAAGGTAACGGTACAAACACATGCACACATGCACACACACGCACATGCACACACGCGCACATACACACATGAACACGCACACATGCACACACCTGCACACACGCACACATGCACACGCACACATGCACACACGCACACACGCGCACATGCACACACGCACACACCTACACACACCTGCACACATGCACACGCGCACAGGCATACACGCACACACGCACATGCACACGCACACACTCACACACGCACACATACGCACACATGCGCACACGCACACATGCACACACGTCAAAAAACCAAATTGCCTCAGATTATTCAACAACTTTATATTAACCAGCCATAAAATTTAACACTTCTCGGTGCAATAACACTTCAGTAGGCTTTTAGCATAATAAAATGACAATCAGGTTAATTGATGAGTAAAATATCGCTGGTGCTAAAACCTTCAGCTCAATAGCCAGCCAGCTATTTAAGGAGACCAGGATTGATTTGACTGGAGCTGGCCTGTACGGGGCCTGGATCCATGCAGGGGTGAAACAACTGACAGGGCTCGTAAAAAACTATCAGGAGAGAGAAGTCAAGGATCACATGTAACAGTAAAGCGGTGAAATCACAGATTTATCTAATGGGGGCAGATCAAGATGGAGTGTCACAAATCGCTCGTTCAACGGAGAGAAATCTGATGATGCCAGGGCCTGTGAACTCAGGGCCTCATTCAAATGCCTTGCTATGATTTCTAAATTTAACAAACCAGCAGAGAGAGCAGCCAAGTGGCATTTAAGACTTGGCCAGCCTTGAAAGTGGTGTCTTTGCAAAACAATTCGTCCAGTTGGCATCGCCCTGATTGATAAGGCAGCAGAGATATAGGGCGTTCAGCGCGGAAACAGGCCCTTCGGCCCAACCTGCCCACACCGACCAACATGTCCAATAAATCTGCATGGCAGATGCAGTTTAATGTGGATAAGTGTGAGGTTATCCACATTGGTGGTAAGAATAGGAAGGCAGAGTATTATCTGAATGGTGTCAAGTTAGGAAAAGGGGACGTACAATGAGATCTGGGTGTCCTAGTGCATCAATCACTGAAAGGAAGCATGCAGGTACAGCAGGCAGTGAAGAAAGCCAATGGAATGTTGGCCTTCATAACATGAGCAGTTGAGTATAGGAGCAAAGAGGTCCTTCTGCAGTTGTACAGGGCCCTAGCGAGACCGCACCTGGAGTACTGTGTGAAGTTTTGGTCTCCAGATTTGAGGAAGGATATTCTTGCTATTGAGGGCGTGCAGCGTAGGTCTACTAGGTTAATTCCCGGAATGGCGGGACTATCGTATGTTGAAAGACTGGAGTGACTAGGCTTGTATACACTGGAATTTAGAAGGATGAGAGGAGATCTTATTGAAACGTATCAGATTATTAAGGGGTTGGACACGTTAGAGGCAGGAAACATGTTCCCGATGTTGGGGGAGTCCAGAACCAGGGGCCACAGTTTAAGAATAAGGGGCAGGCCATTTAGAACGGAGATGAGGAAAAACTTTTTCAGTCAGAGAGTTGTGAATCTGTGGAATTCTCTGCCTCAGAGGGCAGTGGAGGCCAATTCTCTGAATACATTCAAGAGAGAGCTGGATAGAGCTCTTAAGGATAGCGGAGTCACGGGGTATGGGGAGAAGGCAGGAACGGGATACTGATTGTGGATGATCAGCCATGATCACATTGAAGGGCCAAATGACCTCCTCCTGCACCTATTGTCTATTGTCTATTGCAGTACTGCAGAAAGCCAAGCATGTGTTGTCTTTCCGCTGACTGGTTAGCACGCCACAAAAGCTTTTCACTGTACCTCGGTACATGTGACAATGAACTGAGCTGAACTCCGTTCTGCATTGTTCCCTCTGCATTTTGCTGGTGAGAGAGGCGAGGAAGTTCTTACCTCCATCGGCGGAGGTGGAGGTCACCACATTAGTGGGAGAGGTCTCGGTCTTCACTTTGCCATTTTCAAACGTGTAATTGTCGACATGCTGGAGCTGCCAATTCAGGCCGAGAAGATGCATGGCTGGTGGAAGAGAAAACAAGCAGGCAGGTCAGACAGGTCTTGGAAAGGCCGGGCTTGTGCTCACTGGTGTCTAGAAGGATGTGAGGGGGAACTTATAGAGACGTGTAAAATCATAAAAGGACTGGACAAGCTAGATGCAGGAAACATGTTCCCAATGTTGGGGGAGTCCAGAACCAGGGGCCACACAGTCTTAGAATAAAGGGGAGGCCATTTAATAGTGAGATGAGAAAAATCTTTTTCACCCAGAGAGTTGTGAATTTGTGGAATTCTCTGCCACAGAGGGCAGTGGAGGCCAATTCACTGGATGAATTTAAAAGAGGGTTAGATAGAGCTCTAGGGGCTAGCGGAATCAAGGGATATAGGGAGAAGGCAGGCACGGGTTACTGATTGTGGATGATCAGCCATGATCACAATGAATGGCGGTGCTGGCTCGAAGGGCCGAATGGCCTCCTCCTGCACCTATTTCCTATGTTTCTATGGAGTGTGCAGCAGGCAATGAGGATCTTTGAAGATCAGCCCTGGGCCCGGCATATTGACATAATCACATAGAAAGCACATCAAGGCCCCTCCATCGACAGAATACTGAGGAGAGTGATGGAAGTAATGATGCAGCTTTATCGGTCTTTGGTTAGTGGAAGCGGTTACGATATTGGCATTTAAATGATAGGAACAGAATTAGGCCATTCGGCCCATCGAGTCTACTCCATCACTCAATCACGGCTGATCTGTCTCTCCCTCTCAACCCCATTCTCCTGCCTTCTCCCCAAAACCCCTGACACCCGCACTAATCAAGAATCTGTCAAAGGTAGACACAGAACGCTGGAGTAACTCAGCGGGTCAGGCAGCATCTCTGGAGAACATGGATAGGTGACGTTTCACAGAGTGCTGGAGTAACTCAGCGGGTCAGGCAGCATCTCTGGAGAGAAGGAATGGTTGACGTTTCTGGTCGAGACCCTTCTTCAGACTGATGTCAGGGGAGGGGGCGGGACAAAGATAGAATGTAGTCGGAGACAGGAAGACTAGTGGGAGAACTGGGAAGGTGGAGGGGATAGAGAGGGAGGGAATGCAGGATCTATCTGAAATTAGAGAAGTCAATGTTCATACCGCTGGGGTGTAAACGACCCAAGCGAAATATGAGGTGCTGTTCCTCCAATTTACACTGGGCCTCTTGCCAACATCTGCTTTCAAAATATCCACTGACTTGGCCTCCACAGCCTTCTGTGGCAATGAATCCCACAGATTCACCGCCCTCTGACTCAAGTTATTTAGCTTTGGGCGGCACGGTGGTGCAGCGGTAGAGTTGCTGCCTTACAGCGAATGCAGCGCCAGAGACTCAGGTTCGATCCTGACTACGGGCGCCGTCTGTACGGAGTTTGTACGTTCTCCCCGTGACCTGCGTGGGTTTTCTCCGAGATCTTCGGTTTCCTCCCACACTCCACAGACGTGCAGGTTTGTAGGTTAATTGGCTAGGCAAATGTTAAAAAAATTGTCCCTAGTGGGTGTAAGATAGTGTTAGTGTGCGGGGATCGCTGGGCAGTGCGGACCCGGTGGGCCGAAGGGCCTGTTTCTGCGCCGTATCTCTAAATCTAAATCTAAATCTAAATCTAAATCTAAATCTAAATGTAAAATCTAAATCTAAAAGTCTAATTAGCCCTGAGTGTGTAGGATAGTGTAAGTCTGCTGGGTATGATTGATCGGCTGCGGACTCGGTGGGCCGAAGGGCCTGTTTAGACAATAGACAATAGGTGCAGGAGGAGGCCATTCGGCCCTTCGAGCCAGCATCGCCATTCAATGTGATCATGGCAGATCATTCTCAATCAGTACCCCGTTCCTGCCTTCTCCCCATACCCCCTGACTCCGCTATCCTTAAGAGCTCTATCTAGCTCTCTCTTGAATGCATTCAGAGAATTGGCCTCCACTGCCTTCTGAGGCAGAGAATTCCACAGATTCACAACTCTCTGACTGAAAATGTTTTTCCTCATCTCCGTTCTAAATGGCCTACCTCTTATTCTTAAACGGTGGCCCCTGGTTCTGTACTCCCCCAACATTGGGAACATGTTTCCTGCCTCTAACGTGTCCAACCCCTTAATAATCTTATATGTTTCGATAAGATTCCCTCTCATCCTTCTAAATTCCAGTGTATACAAGCCTAGTCGCTCCAGTCTTTCAACATACGACAGTCCCGCCATTCCGGGAATTAACCTAGTGAACCTGCGCTGCACGCCCTCAATAGCAAGAATATCCTTCCCCAAATTTGGAGACCAAAACTGCACACAGTACTCCAGGTGCGGGAATAACTCAACTGGTGGATGGTCAGGCACCATCTCAGGCACCATCTCTGGAGATTGTGGAGCCATAGAGACATAGAGACATAGAGTCATCGAGTGATACAGTGTAGAAACAGGCCCCCCCAACATTGGGAACATGTTTCTGCGCCGTATCCCTTAACCAAACTAAAACCATGTCTGAAGAAGACCCGAAACGTCACCCATTCCTTCTCTCCCGAGATGCTGCCTGACCTGCTGAGTTACTCCAGCATTTTGTGAATTAAAACCATGTCTTCTGGTTCTCGATTCCACTACTCTGGGCAAGAGTACTCTGTACTCTGTGCGTCTACCCGATCTATTCCTCTGATGATTTTGTACTTCAGCCAAATCATTTGCATGCTGATGATAGATAAATGTGGCAGCTGATGAAAAGATTTAGTATCAAGCACAAAAGGGTCAAATGAATTTACCGCTAAATGACACGCTCGGATTATTTTCCTTGTGCTGTTCAACAGTCTGTGTGCATATTCGGAGCTTATGAATAACTAACACACCATTACTGGTTTACTTTCATGTCCCATATTAAATCTGACAGGATTTCATACAGAAGCACAACATGTGGCTCACGAAGCTTTGAGCAAAGCAGGAAGCAAAGCTTGGAAAAACATTCGGGATGCGATAATCAAAACAAGAAGCTGAGATGAAGGAAGCCGCAGAAGGAAAGATGCAAAGTCATGTTCACCCCTTCAGGGGGTTTTGTATGATTATGAGCGCATAATTCTCCATAAATTAGCCTTTATCTCCAGCCTCCTGCTGCGATCATATGCTTCTTGACTGATAGCAAGCGAGTCGGCGCGGTTTCTTTGCCGACCATTACAGCACTGTGTCCTGGTGACATCTCCTTGCAACAACCTCTGACTTTTGAAGTTTCTTCGCTCCGCGCCATACATTATGGATCCAGCTTGCAGGCGCTGCGCGAGCTTTATGTTTGCGGAGATGTGGCGGGTAAACGGGCCCTTCGGCCCAACGAGAGGTTTTACTGAGGGGAATAAAACTGCAGAGGCTGGTTTAAGTCGAAGGTAGGCGCAAAACGCTGGAGTAACTCAGCGGGTCAGGCAGCATCTCTGGAGAGAAGGAATGGGTGACGTTTCGGGTCGAGACCCTTCCTCAGTCCGAAGAAAGGGTCTCGATCGGAAAAGTCACCCATTCCTTCTCTCCCGAGATGCTGCCTGACCCGCTGAGTAACTCCAGCATTTTGTGTCTACCTTCAATTTAATTCTCTCCAGAGATGCTGCCTGGCCCGCTGAGTTCCTCCAGCATTTTGTGTCTACCTTCAATTTAATTCTCTCCAGAGATGCTGCCTGACCCGCTGAGTAACTCCAGCACTTCGTGTCAATCTTCAAAATTCACACCGCAGGATTGTAGACTGGTTAGCATGCAACAAAAAGCTTTTCACTGTACCACGGTACATGTGACAATAAACTAATCCAAACTAAACTTAACCTAAGAGTCCCTGCCATTGTTTTCAGTTCAACAACAAACAGTGTGAGGGGTTTATATAAGAAAATAACTGCAGATGCTGGTACAAATCAATTTATTCACAAAATGCTGGAGTAACTCAGCGGGTCAGGCAGCATCTCGGGAGAGAAGGAATGAGTAACGTTTCGGGTCGAGACCCTTCTTCAGACTGATGTCAGAGGGGCGGGACAAAGGAAGGATATAGGTGGAGACAGGAAGATAGAGGGAGATCTGGGAAGGAGGAGGGGAAGGGAGGGGGTTAGTTTGGTTTAGTTTTAGCCATTCTGTTTCAATTTATTTTCAGTTTAGTTTATTGTCACGTGTACCGAGGTACAGTGAAAAGCTTTTGTTGCGTGCTAACCAGTCAGCGGAAAGACAATACATGATTACAATCGAGCCGTCCACAGTGTACAGATACATGATAACGGAATAACGTTTAGTGCAAGGTAAAGCCAGCAAAGTCTGATCAAGGATAGTCCGAGGGTCACCAATGAGGTAGATAGTAGTTCAGCACTGCTCTCTGGTTGTGGTAGGATGGTTCAGTTGCCTGATAACAGCTCGCTGGAAGTAACACAAGCATAACTAACGGACAGGTTGTGGAGGGAGGAACTGCAGATGCTGGTTTACACCAAACATAAGACACAAAATGCTGGAGTAACTCAGCGGGTCAGGCAGCATCTCTGGAGAACATGGATAGGTGACGTTTCACAGAGTGCTGGAGTAACTCAGCGGGTCAGGCAGCATCTCTGGAGACAAGGAATGGGTGACGTTTCGGGGCGAGACCCTTCTTCAGACTCCCAACGTCTATGCTCAATACTCTGGCTGATGATTCCACACTCGTAGAAACATCCTCCCACATCCGCTCGATCCAGGCCTTCAGCAGTCCATTATCTCTGCTGCAGAGTGCCCGGTTGAACTGTGTAGTTTAGTTTAATTTAGTTTAGAGATACAGCACGGAAACAAGCCCTTTCGGCCCACCGGGTCCACGACGACCAGCGATCCCCGCACACTAACACTATCCCACACCCGCTAGGGACAGTTTATACATTTATACCAACAAGCCAATTAACCTACAAACCTGTACGCCTTTGGAGTGTGGGAGGCAACCGAAGATAGACAATAGACAATAGACGATAGGTGCAGGAGGAGGCCATTCGGCCCTTCGAGGCTGCACCGCCATTCAATGTGATCATGGTTGATCATTCTCAATCAGGACCCCGTTCCTGCCTTCTCCCCATACCCCCAGCACCGAGCCTTGCGGTACCCCACTAGTCACTGCCTCCCATTCTGAAAGGGACCCATTTATCCCCACTCTTTGCTTTCTGTCTGTCAACCAACGTTCTATCCATGTCAGTACCCTACCCCCAATACCATGTGCTCCAATTTTGCCCACTAATCTCCTATGTGGAACCTTGTCGAAGGCTTTCTGAAAGTCAAGGTACACCACATCCACCGGCTCTCCCCAGTCAATTTTCCTAGTTACATCCTCAAAGAATTCCAGAAGATTAGTCAAGCATGATTTTCCCTTCGTAAATCCATGCTGACTCGGAATGATCCTGTTACTGCGATCCAAATGCTCCGCAATTTCGTCTTTTATAATTGACTCCAGCATCTTCCCCACCACTGATGTCAGACTAACTGGTCTATAATTTCCCGTTTTCTCTCTCCCTCCTTTCTTAAAAAGTGGGACAACATTAGCTACCCTCCAATCCACAGGAACTGATCCTGAATCTATAGAACATTGGAAAATGATCACCAATGTGTCCACAATTTCTCGCGCAAGATCTCGGAGAAAACCCACGCAGGTCACGGGGAGAACATACAAACTCCGTACAGACAGCGCCCGTAGTCGGGATGGAACCCGGGTCTCCGGCGCTGCATTCGCTGTAAGGCAGCAACTCTACCGCCGCGCCACCGTGACCGCCCCTTATAGATGTTTTCCCAGAAGGCTCGGCCATTTCTCTCTGTGTGAGTGTGACCATTCGCTTCCACGCCCCGTCACACACGACCTGCCGCTCCCTCACATCTCCAGAGTCTCATCTTCCCGAGATTTATGAAGAGATTTGCCATGTTTGACATTTGCAGAAATAGCCGGGCGTTAGCATGAGAACATCGTTTTAGTTGCCCGTGAACATAACCCAGCTGAACCTGGCTCTTTACAAGTGATACGCTCGACATCTAACCAATTATTATTTCTAAAGAGACCGTGCCACGCATCAAGACAATTTGCATCTTGTAAACGAGTCCATGCTGGGCTAACGCTGACATTCACAGCAGTGTTGACATCTGTGTCTCTGATGACGCTTCAAGGCAAAACAAATCACCTCGTGTTTATTCTCTTGCATAGAAATTAGATCATATCCTGTACTTTTTAAAAAAAGTAGACACAAAATGCTGGAGTAACTCAGTGGGTCAGGCAGCATCTGTGGAGAACATGGATAGGTGACGTTTCACAGAGTGCTGGAGTAACTCAGCGGGTCAGGCAGCATCTGTGGAGAACATGGATAGGTGACGTTTCACAGAGTGCTGGAGTAACTCAGCGGGTCAGGCAGCGTCTGTGGAGAACATGGATAGGTGACGTTTCACAGAGTGCTGGAGTAACTCAGCGGGTCAGGCAGCATCTCGGAAGAGAAGGAATGGGTGACGTTTCGGGTCTCGACCCTCCTACATTCTATCTTTGTCCCGCCCCCTCCCCTGACATCAATCTGAAGAAGGGTCTCGACCCGAAACGTCACCCATTCCTTCTCTCCTGAGATGCTGCCTGACCCGCTGAGTTACTCCAGCGTTTTTTGTCTACCTTCGATTTTAACCAGCATCTGCAGTTTTTTTGCTGCACCTTTTGTTTAGCTTTAGCTTAGTGTAGTTTAGGGATTCAACGTTGGAACAGGCCCTACGGCCGATCCCGACTACGGGCGCCGTCTGTACGGAGTCTGTACGTTCTCCCCGTGACCTGCGTGGGTTTTCTCCGAGATCTTCAGTTTCATCTCACATTCTGAAGACCTTTAGGTTTGTAGGTTGATTGGCTTGGTATAAATGTAGATTGTCCCTAATGTGTGTAGGATAGTGTTAATGTACGGGGATCGGTGTGGACTTGTTGGGCCGAAGGGCCTGTTTCCGCGCTGTATCTCCAAACTAAACTTGAATTTTTAAAAATGATCATATTTTGTTCTCTCATTTATTGTTTATGTTTATGTTTAGAGATACAGCGCGGAAACAGGCCCCTTCGGCCCACCGGGTCCGCTCCGACCAGCGATCCCCGCACACTAACACTATCCTACACCCACACTAGGGGCAATTTTTACATTTATACCAAGCCAATTAACCTACAAACCTGCACGTCTTTGGAGTGTGGGAGGAAACCGGAGCACCCGTTGAAAACCCACGCAGGTCACGGGGATGAAAGTACAAACTCCGTGCAGACAGGACAACAAACAATAGGTGTCGGAGGAGGCCATTCGGCTTTTCGCGCCAGCACCGCCATTTAATGTGATCATGGCTGATCATCCGCAATCAGTACCCCGTTCCTGCCTTCTCCCCATACCCCCTGACTCCGCTATCCTTAAGAGCTCTATCTAGCTCTCTTTTGAAAGCATCCAGAGAATTGGCCTCCACTGCCTTCTGAGGCAGAGAATTCCACAGATTCACCACTCTCTGACTGAAAAAGTTTTTCCTCATCTCCGTTCTAAATGGCCTACCCCTTATTCTTAAACTGTGGCCCCTTGTTCTGAACTCCCCCAACATTGGGAACATGTTTCCTGCCTCTAACGTGTCCAACCCCTTAATGATCATATGTTTCAATAAGATCCCCTCTCATCCTTCTAAATTCCAGTGTGTACAACCCGTAGTCGGGATGGAACCCGGGTCTCCAGCGCTGCATTTGCTGTAAGGCAGCAACTCTACCACTGCGCCTAAATTCTTTTTATGCAACTTATTTGACCAAATACTAACTCCACTCCCCTCAGCCAAAGAGCTGGGTAATTACTTGGAGAAGCACTTTGTTGAGCAGGGCTGTGCTTGCGAGGGTGGGCGGGATGAATGAGGTTTTTTTTCCCATTGCATTTCTTCGTGCATTTATATGTCCCACTTGCTGGGTGAGACGGCAGAGTTGGTAATGGGTTTCTGAAGGTATTTTCTCTGTTAATACAATCTTGTAATTGAACAGAATCTAGGATTTGGTGATCAGAGAGGTCGTTTTCAGATTACAACTGATTGGAGTGTTGCAACTCATTGCAGGAGAAAGAGAGAGGGGAGAGGGGGGAAGAGAGGGAGAGGGGAGAGAGGGGGGAGGGAGAGGGGGAGGGAGAGGGAGGAGAGAGAGGGGAGAGAGGGGGGGAGCGAGGGAGGGGGAGAGAAAGGGGAGAGAGGGCGGGAGAGAGAGGGGGAGAGGAGGGAAGAGAGAGAGAGGGGGAGAGGAGGGAAGAGAGAGAGGGGGGGAGAGGGGGAAGAGAGAGGGGAGAGAGAGGGAGAGAGAGGTAGGGAAGGAGGGAGGGGAGGAGGGTGGGAGGGAGGAAGGGAGAGAGGGAGAGAGAGAGAGAGAGGGAGGGAGAGAGGGAGGGAGGGAGGGAGAGAGAGGGAGAGAGAGTGAGAGCGAGGGAGGGAGGGAGAGAGAGAGAGAGGGAGGGTGAGGGAGGGTGAGAGAGAGAGAGGGGAGAGGGGGGAGAGAAAGGGGAGAGAGGGGGGGGAGAGAGGGAAGGTAGGAGGGAAGGAGGGAGGGAGAGAGGGAGAGAAAGAAAGTGTGCTGGCTCTGGAGAGGGTGTAGGTTTGCACGAAAGTCCGGATGGAACCCAGGTCTCTGGCACTGTGAGGCAGCAACTCTACCGCTGCGCCACTGATATTATGTCCTCATAGTTTATTTTATTGTCACTTGTACAGTGAAAGTTTTGTTGTTGCGTGCCAACCAGTCAGCGGAAAGGCGATACCCAATTACATTCAAGCCATCCACAGTGTGCAGACACGAGAACAGCACAGCTTTGAATCTTTCATGCACAGACAATGAGACAAGGCGATCAATATAAGATGATATCCGTCATTTTCTGGTACAAATGATATTTGATTTAAAAATGTATAACACAGAAATAATAAATACATTTTGATCCAGCTACGATTTATTTATTCCGTAGTCTCATTGTGATTTGAAATGTGGCTTGATTTTATTTTGATGTAACATTTCAAACCCACGATTTCTTGATTCCTGTCATGCTGGAATATTAACGCGTCCTGATGGGACCGCGTTTTTAAAGTTTGGAATCAATCTTTTCTTCCCTGTTTCTACCTGAGCTGTCAGTCGTTCATCAACAGGGAAACTTTGATACGAACCACTGGTTCCTCAAGGGATCTCATCAAAGTGAACCCCGGGCCCAGCTTTCTGTGTCTCTCCGGTCTAAACCAGCATCTGCAAGTTCTTCCTAACCAATTCACGGTGGCGCAGCGGTAGAGTTGCTGCCTTACAGCGAATGCAGCGCCGGAGACCCGGGTTCCATCCCGACTACGGGCGCCGTCTGCACGGAGTTTGTACGTTCTCCCCGTGACCTGCGTGGGTTTTCTCCGAGATCTTCGGTTTCCTCCCACACTCCAAAGACGTGCGGGTTTGTAGGTTAATTGGCTTGTTGGTATAAGTGTAAAAATTGTCCCTAGTGTGTGTAGGATAGTGTTAGTGTGCGGGGATCGCTGGTCGGCGCGGACCTGGTGGGCCGAAAGGGCCTGTTTCCGCGCTGTGTCTCTAAACTAAAATCAAGACTTGCCTTCCCCCAGCCTGTGCAAGATGTTCTATCAGATCGCCACTGTCAAATCTTGTGGAAGCAAAACAATTTCTTCTCTCTCATTACTGCGTCAATGGAGGGATGGTTAGTTTTTCAGTTTAGAGATACAGTGCGGAAACAGGCCCTTCGACCCACCAAGTCCGCGCCGCCCAGCGATCCCCGCACACTAACACCATCCTACACACACTAGGGACAATTTACACTTATACCGAGAAACCAAACCCCAGCCAATTAACCCACCAACCTGTACATCTTTGGAGTTTAGAGACACAGCGCAGAAACAGGCCCTTCGGCCCACTGAGTCCGCGCCGACCAGCGATCCCCGTACACGAGCACTATCCCACACTACACCAGTGCCAATTTACAGTTGTTACTGAAGCTGAAGTAGCCTATAAACCTGTACCTCTTTGGAATGTGTGGGAGGAAACCAGAGCGCCTGGGGAAAACCCACGTGGTTACGGGAAGAACATATGAACTCCGTACAGACAGCACCCGTAGTCAGGATCGCACTCAGACCTCCAGCACTGTAAGGCAGCAGCTCTACCGCTGTGATCAAAACCCGCACGCCTTCTGGAGCGCGGGAGGAAAACCGGAGATCTCGGAGCAAACCCACGCGGGTCACGGGGGAGAACGTACAAACTCCGTACGGAACAGCGCCAGGGCCCGTGGTCGGGGTGGAACCAGGGAGGCGGCGGCTCCACCCCGCCGCGGTTTCGAACACTTACCTATGAAATAGGAGAGCAGGACGGCCAGAACGACGGACACGGCCACGGCGCACAAGGCCGTGCACTTCCAACTGCAGTACTTGTACGTCTTCTTGAACTTGAACGCGCTCCGCGAGAGCGTGTTGCGGGGCAGCGGGCGGGGCGGCGGTGAGTAGACCGCGCTGGATGCCATTGTGTAGCCCGGGGAGGCGGTGCTGAACAGCGGCGTCGTTCCTGTTCCCGTCTTGAAGAGGAAGTGCCTGGAGGTGGGGGGGGGGGGGGGGGGGGAGGGGTGGGGAGGGAGAGGAGAATCAGACGAGGGCCTCGACGCAGAACAACAAACACCACAAGCGGACATTCGTGCAGCGTAGGTTTACTAGGTTAATTCCCGGAATGGCGGGACTGTCGTATGTTGAAAGACTGGAGCGACTGGGCTTGCACACGCTGGAATTTAGACGGATGAGAGGGGATCTTATTGAAACAAAATTGTGGGGAGTCTGTGGAATTCTCTGCCACAGAAGGTAGTTGAGGCCAGTTCATTGGCTATATTTAAGAGGGAGTTAGATGTGGCCCTTGTGGCTAAAGGGATCAGGGGGTATGGAGAGAAGGCAGGTACGGGATACTGAATTGGATGATCAGCCATGATCATATTGAATGGCGGTGCAGGCTCGAAGGGTCCTATTTTCTATGTTTCTATGTTTCTATGTCTTGGTAAAATTGTAAAAAAATTTGATATAGGGTGTGTGGAAAAGTGTTAGTTTCGTTTAGTTCAGAGATACAGCGCGGAAACAGGCCCTTCGGCCCACCGGGTCCGCGCCGACCAGCGATCCCCGCACACTAACACGATCCTACACCCACTAGGGACAATTTTTACATTTATACCAAGCCAATCAACCTACAGACCTGCACGTCTTTGGAGTGTGGGAGGAAACCGAAGATCTTGGAGAAAACCCACGCAGGTCACGGGGAGAACGTACAAACTCCGTACAGGCAGCGCCCGTAGTCGGGATGGAACCCGGGTCTCCGGCGCTGTATTCGCTGTAAGGCGGCAACTCTACCGCTGTGCCACCGTGACCGCCCATAGTGTGCGGGGATCGCTGGTCGGCGCGGACTCGGTGGGCCGAAGGGCCTGTTTCCGCGCTGTGACTCTAAACTAAACTACACTAAAATTCATCCCACTAACAAAAACCCCTGCCCCACCTCTATTCAAGACAGCCCCTGTCATTACTCATAAACTATGACAAGAGGCTGGTATGTCACTGTCTGGGATGTCAGGAGTTGTTACCCATATCATTGAGTTTGCAAGGACATCATAATACATTTGCTTAAAGATGATTGTGCTGTTTAGGCAGGAGGCTTGCCGGACAAGTTCATTTCAGTTCAATTTAGTTTATTGTCACGTGTACCGAGGTACAGTGAACAGCTTCTGTTGCGTGCTAACCAGTCAGCGGAAAGACAACACAATTATAATCAATCTATTTACAGTGTACAGATACATGATAAGGGAATAACGTTTAGAAACATAGAAAATAGGTGCAGGAGTAGGCCATTCGGCCCTTCGAGCCTGTACGCACCGCCATTCAATATGATCATGTCTGATCATCCAGCTCAGTATCCCGTACCTGCCTTCTCTCCATACCCCATGATCCCTTTGGCCACAAGGGCCACATCTAACTCCCTCTTAAATATAGCCAATGAACTGGCCTCAACTACCTTCTGTGGCAGAGAATTCCACAGATTCACCACTCTGTGTGAAGAAATTTTTTCTCATCTCGGTCCTAAAAGACTTCCCCCTTATCCTTAAGCTGTGACCCCTGGTTCTGGACTTCCCCAACATCGGGAACAATCTTCCCGCATCTAGCCTGTCCAACCCCTTAAGAATTTTATATGTTTCAATAAGATCCCCCCTCAGTCTTCTAAATTCCAGTGAGTATAAGCCTAGTCTATCCAGTCTTTCTTCATTAGTGCAAGGTAAACCCAGCAAAGTCCGATCAAGGATAGTCCGAGGGTCACCAATGAGGTAGATAGTAGTTCAGCACTGCTCTCTGGTTGTGGTAGGATGGTTCAGTTGCCTGATAACAGCCGGGAAGAAACTGTCGCTGAATCCGGAGGTGTTCGTTTTCACACTTCTGTACCTCTTGCCCGATGGGAGAGGGGAGAAGAGGGAGTGGCCGGGGTGAGACTGGTCCTTGATTATGCTGCTGGCCTTGCCACTCCTCTCCTCCCCTCTCCCTGGAGTAACTCAGCGGGTCAGGCAGCATCTCGGGACAGTTACTGCCTGACCCGCTGAGTTACTCCAGCATTTTGTGCCTGCTGGGAATCTGTCAATCTCTGCCTTAAAAATATCCACTGACTTGGCCTCCACAGCCGTCTGTGGCAATGAGTTCCACAGATTCACTGCCCTCTGACTAAAGAAATTTCTCCTCATCCCTTTCCTAAAGGCACGTCCTTTAATTCTGAGGCTGTGGCCTCTGGTCCTAGACTCTTCCACTAGTGGAAACATCCTCCCCACATCCACTCTATCCGGGCCGCTCACTATTCAGTAAGTTTCAATGAGGTCCCCCCTCATCCTTCTAAACTCCAGCGAGTACAGGCCCAGTGCTGACAAACGCTCATCGTAGGTTAACCCAATCATTGCTGGGATAATTTTCATGAACCTAGTGTGCAGGGGAGTGGATGGGAAAGTGGGATAACATAGGACAACTGTGTGAACGGGTAATCGATGGTTGGCGTGGGCTCGATGGGCCGAAGGGCCTGTTTCCATGCAAAACCTAGGTTAAATCGCAACAGATTTTGTCAATATCATGTCAAGAGAGCAACACAGTGGGCCCAAAGCATACGACAAGGCAGTTAGACATGGGGAAGTGCAAGACAGCAGAAACCGAGAAAGCACGTTTAACCATCATGCAGTCAGTACAGAACGTGAACTCCGCACGACAGTACAGTTCAGGTCAGTTTAGTTTATTGTCCCGTGTACCGAGGTCAAGCTTTTGTTGCGCGCTAACCAGTCAGCAGAAAGACAATACATGATTACAATCGAGCCGTCCACAGTGTACAGATACATGATAAGGGAATAACGTTTAGTGCAAGGTAAAGCCAGCAAAGTCCGATCAAGGATAGTCCAAGGCAGGGTTGCCAACTGTCCTGTATTAGCCGGGACATACCGTATTTTGGGCTAAAATGGTTTGTCCCGTATGGGATCGCCCTTGTCCCGTATTAGGCCCGGGGGGCGCTGTAGGCCCGGACGCTGTAGGCCCGGGGGCCACTGTAGGCCCAGGGGGCGCTGTAGGTCCGGACACAGTAGGCCCGGGGGCCACTGTAGGCCACTGTAGGCCCAGGGGGCGCTGTAGGCCCGGATGCTGTAGGCCTGGGGGCCACTGTAGGCCCAGGGGGCGCTGTAGGACCGGACACAGTAGGCCCGGGGGCCACTGTAGGCCCAGACAATGTAGGCTAACGGAGTGTGTTCGGGGAGCAGGGCCGAGTGCATTCGCCTAACGGAAGTTGCATAGCAACCGGCCTCCCGGCCCGGGCGGCGGCCATTGGTGGAGCCGGAGGACGTGGCCGCTGGCTGCGTGAGGTCACATGGGGCGCGGGAGCGGTGACGTCACCTTTTGTCCCTTATTTGGGAGTGAGGAAGTTGGCAACCGTTGCTGCAGGAGTAGAGATTGAAGAGTATGGGGCGATTGTAATGTGTGATTGTAGATCTGCTTCTGTGGCTGGCTGGCAAAGGGTCGCCTGGGTTGGGTGCCATCTTGGAAGCAATATTGGGAGTGCAGAGTGCAAATGAAACAGACCGGGGCACTGTGGGAAATGAATAGAAACCGGCCGAGAAAGCAAAAGCAAAATTAGCAAAGTTAAGCATTTCTCAACTGCGTTTTGTTTTTAAACTTTGAGACATTAATGCAAACAACTGTCACATTCAGGAGAGGGAAATAACGGCAGAAAGTGATGCAAGCTGACACACAAGTTATGAGCAGGGTTAAGTTCAACTCTGCTTCAGGGTAAAACCAGGTTTGGAATTGAACCAAATATATTCGTTTCTACAGGTGCATAAGTTGGTAACTCTCACAGTCCAATGAACTTTTTCTTCAATTCCAAGTGTAAGCCATCCACAACTTTCCGATTGCTTTGCATCAATAATACTAATATTTGGGTAGTAGTTATGAACAAATCACTCCGTAAATCACTTATCTGCCAGCATTTGGAGAATAGGGTTTTTCTTAATGTGTGTGTGTGTGTGTGTGTGCGCGTGCGTTTTTTTGTTGTTGAGGTATTGCAAGTTGGAATGTCAAAGGAGAGAGGGGCAAAGGTTACAGGAGATGTGTGGGGCAAGTTATTTTTAACAGAGAGAGTGGTGGGGGCCTGGAACGCGCTGCTAGATGTAGTGGTGGAGACCAGGGTTGCCAACTGTCCCCTATTGGCCGGGACATCCCGTATATTGGGCTAAATTGGTTTGTCCCGTAAGGGACCGCCCTTATCCCGTATTAGGCCCGAGGGGGCGCTGTAGGCCTGGACACTGTAGGCCCGAACAGTGTAGGCCCGGGCGCTGCCTAATGGAGGTTGCATAGCAACCCGCCTCCCGGCCCGGGCGGCCGCCATTGTTGGAGCGGGAGCACGTGGCCGCTGGCTGGGTGAGGTCACGTGGGGTACATGGATAGGAAAGATTTAGTGGGATGTTAATAAATCATAAGTCATTGGAGCAGAATTAGGCCATTCGGCCCATCGAGTCTCCTCTGCCATTTAACCATGGCTGAACTATATCTCCCTCTCAACCCCATTCTCCTGCCTTCTTCCCATAACCTTTGACACTCTTACTAATCAATAGACAATAGGTGCAGGAGGAGGCCATTCGGCCCTTCGAGCCAGCACCGCCATTCAATGTGATCATGGCTGATCATTCTCAATCAGTACCCCGTTCCTGCCTTCTCCCCATACCCCCTGACTCCGCTATCCTTTACAGCTCCATCTAGCTCTCTCTTGAAAGCATTCAGAGAATTGGCCTCCACTGCCTTCTGAGGCAGAGAATTTCACAGATTCACAACTCTCCAACTGAAAAAGTTTTTCCTCAACGGATATGGGCCAAATGCGGGCATTGGTTCTAGCTTAGATGGGACAATTTAGGCCGGCGTGGACAGGTTGGACGCAAGGATCTGCTTTGGAGCTGTATGATGATGTATGATTCTTGATTAGTGCGGGTGTCAGGGGTTATGGGGAGAAGGCAGGAGAATGGGGTTAGGAGGGAGAGATAGATCAGCCATGATTGAATGGAGGAGTGGACTCGATGGGCCGAATGGCCAAATTCTGCTCGGAGACCCTATGAACATATGAGTTGTGACTATAATTCAATCAATGAAAACCATGCCCAATCAACTCAGCGAGTTGTGAATCTGTGGAATTCTCTGCCTCAGAAGGCAGTGGAGGCCAATTCTCTGAATGCATTCAAGAGAGAGCTAGATAGAGCTCTTAAGGATAGCGGAGTCAGGGGGTATGGGGAGAAGGCAGGAACGGGGTACTGATTGTGGATGATCAGCCATGATCACAGTGAATGGCGGTGCTGACTCGAAGGGCCGAATGGCCTCCTCCTGCACATATTGTCTATTTTCTAAATGAATACATAAATAACAATAACAGAGGTCGATGGTTTAAGTTACCAGGTGTCATAAAGGGATCTAGATCAATGTGATTTATAACGGCACGGTGGCGCAGCGGTAGAGTTGCCGCCTTACAGCGAATGCAGCGCCGGAGACCCGGGTTCCATCCCAACTACGGGCGCCGTCTGTACGGAGTTCGTACGTTCTCCCCGTGACCTGCGTGGGTTTTCTCCGAGATCTTCGGTTTCCTCCCACATTCCAAAGACGTGCAGGTCTGTAGGTTAATTGGCTTGGTGTAAATGTAAAAATTGTCCCTAGTGGGTGTGGGATAGTGTTAGTGTGCGGGGATCACTGGCCGGCGCAGACCCGGTGGGCCGAAGGGCCTGTTTCCGCGCTGTATCTAAACTAAACTAAAACAAATATTTCAGTTTCAGTACTGGGTCGTGTTGAGTTACTCCAGCTTTTTGTGTCTATCTTCGGTTTAAACCAGCATCTGCAGTTCCTTCTTGCACCTGTTGTCTAGAGTTTAGTTTAGAGATAGATACAGCATGGAAACAGGCCCTTCGGCCCACTGCGTCCACGCCAGCCAGTGATTACCCCGTACACTAACACTATTCTACACCCACGAAAGACAACTCACAACGATATCAGAGCCAATTAACCTGCAAACCGGCACGTCTTTGGAGTGCGGGAGGAAACCGGAGCGCCCGGAGGAATCTTGCAAGATCACAGGGAGAAGGTGTAAACTCTGCACTGACAGCACCGTAGTCAGGAACACGAACAACACGCGGAGAAATCACGCTGTCTAGTTTAGTTTAGTTTAGAGATACAGCGCAGAAATAGGCCCTTTCGGCCCACCGGGTCCGCGCCGTCCAGCGATCCCCGCACACTAACACTATCCTACACACACTAGGGGCGATTTTTACATTTGCCCAGCCAATTAACCTACAAACCTGCACGTCTTTGGAGTGTGGGAGGAAACCAAAGATCTCGGAGAAAACCCACACAGGTCACGGGGAGAACGTACAAACTCCGTACGGACAGCGCCCATGGTCGGGATGGAACCCGGGTCTCCGGCGCTGCATTCGCTGTAAGGCGGCAACTCTACCGCAGCGCCACCGTGACCGCCCTCGTTTTAGTCCATTTTAAAGACGCATCATGGAGACAGATCGAGTCCATCGCGTCCTCGCCAAGCACGAGAAATTAGGATAGCATAGATCTCGTGTCAACGACTGCAAGGTCATTGAAATTCCTTTTCACCGCTGAGAGAATTGCCGGTTTCAAACCCATTTTATCTGGCGATACTCAGCTGGAGTTTAGTGTAGGGATACAGCGCGGAACCATCCCATTCGGCACACCGAGTCCACGCCGACCATCGATCACCGGTTCACACTAGTTCTATGTTATCCCACATTCTCATCCACTCCCTACACACTAGGAGGCAATTTACAGAGGGACAATTAACCTACAAACCCGCACGTCTTTGGAGTGTGGGAGGAAACCGGAGCGCCCGGAGGAAACCCACAAGGTCATAAAGTCATAGGTTATAGGAGTAGAATTAGGCCATTCGGCCCATCAAGTCTACTCCGCCATACAATCATGGCTGATCTATCTCTCCCTCCTAACCCCATTCTCCTGCCTTCTCTCCACAACCCCCGACATCGTACTAATCAAGAATCTATCCATCTCTGCCTTAAAAACATCCACTGACTTGGCCTCCACAGCCGTCTGTGGCAAAGAATTCCACAGATTCACCACCCTCTGACTAAAGATATTTCTCCTCATCTCCTTCCTAAAAGAACGTCCTTTAATTCTGAGGCTGTGCCCTCTGGTCCACGACTCTCCCACTAGTGGAAACATCCTCTCCACGTCCACTCTATCCAGGCCTTTCACTATTCCGTACGTTTCAATGAGGTCCCCCCTCATTCTTCTAAACTCCAGCGAGTACAGGCCCAGTGCTGACAAACGCTCATCATAGGTTAACCCACTCATTCCTGGGATCATTCTTGTAAACCTCCTCTGGACCCTCTCCAGAGCCAGCACATCCTTCCTCAGATATGGGGCCCAAAACTGCTCGCAATATTCCAAATGGGGCCTGACCAGCGCCTTATGGAGTCTCAGCATTACATCCCTGTTGTTGTAGACAAGCCACCTCGAAATAAATAAGTTTGCTTTCTTTACTACTGATTCAACTTGCAGATTAACCTTTTGGGAATCGTGCACCAGCCACTCCCAAGTCCCTTTGCACCTCCGATTTCTGGATTCTCTCCCCATTTAGGAAATAGTCTAAGCCTTTATTCCTACGACCAAAATGCACGACTCCACACTTTGCTGCACTGTATTCCATCTGCCACTTCTCTGCCCACTCTCCCAACCTGTCCACGTCCTTCTGCAGCGTCCCTGCTTTCTCTACACTACCTGCCCCTCCACCTATCTTCGTGACAACTGCAAACTTGGTCTTCAATCCCCTCGTCCAACTCACAGGGACCAGGGGATGTTAGTGCGCGGGGATCGCTGGTCGGTGCGGACTCAGTGGGTCGAAGGGCCTGTTTCCGTGCTGTATCTCTAAACCAAACTGAAATCTTGGGGAAAAACCCACGCAGGTCACGGAGAGAAGGTACAAACTCTGTACAGACAGCACCCCTTAGTCGGGATGGAACCCGGGTCTCCGGCGCTGTGAGGCAGCAACTCTACCGCTGCGCCACTTTAAAAATATCCCCAGTGAACGACGGGGGACGTAAGAATTTTTTTAGTTTTTAAGAAACCACATCAGGCCCGGGGGTAACTTAAATAAGCTTGGACTTATCCTGATTGGAAAGTTTCACAGTGACCCAGTTACCAGCCAAAAATGCCAAGGATGAACATAACGCTCAATGTGAAATTGGGAACGGGGAGAGATAAAGGGCTTCAGTTGGAACTTACTGCTCTGAATTCTGATGTTCATAATTAGATTTAAAAGGTTTGACCTGTCTACGCAGATTGCCACTGTCGTTGGCGGGTGACTCATCTGTAGGAAGCAACTGCAGATACTAGTTTATACCAAAGACGTGGTACATGGATGATGTCCACTGTGTATTTGCTTTCAGTCGCTAAAACTCATAAAAACAGTTCCAAACTTGAGTGATGCTGATGAGAGTGCAAGGAAAGCAAGCACTGGGGATCTGACTTTGATGAGTGAACTACATCCAGCTTGACTCGTCAGTGAATAGACAAGATGTGTAGGTTTAAAACATACAATGCTGGAGTAACTCAGCGGGACAGGCAGCACCCTCTGGAGAGAAGGAATGGGTGACGTTTCGGGTCGAGTCTGAAGACGGGTCACCCGTTCCTTCTCTCCGGAGATGCTGCCTGTCCCGCTGAGTTACTCCAGCACTCTGTGTCCACGTTGTTTCTTCACTTTTTGATTCGGCAAGGTTACTAGGATAATTCCTGGAATGGCGGGACTGTCATATGTTGAAAAACTGGAGCGACCAGTCTTGTATATACTGGAATTTAGAAGGGTGAGAGGAGATCTTTTCAAAACGTATAAGATTATTGAGTGGTTGGACACGTTAGAGGCAGGAAACATGTTCCCAATGTTGGGGGAGTCCAGAACCAGGGGCCACAGTTTAAGAATAAGGGGTAGGCCATTTAGAACTGAGATGAGGAAAAACTTTTTCAGTCAGAGAGTTGTGAATCTGTGGAATTCTCTGCCTCAGAAGGCAGTGGAGGCCAATTCTCTGACTGCATTTAAGAGAGAGCTAGATAGAGCTCTTAAGGATAGCGGAGTCAGGGGGTATGGGGAGAAGGCAGAAACGGGGTACTGATTGAGAATGATCAGCCATGATCACATTGAATGGCGGTGCTGGCTCGAAGGGCCGAATGGCCTCCTCCTGCACCTATTGTCTATTGTCTATAAGCCCATAACAGTAAGTATTTCTTGTTTCTCAGCAGACTTTTTTAGAGACGTTTCAAATGTGGTTTCCCCTGTTACCTGCAAACTCTGGAGGGCAGAAACAATCTTTCGTGGAACCAGTTCCCCGAATCGAAGGAAGATTTATAAATGGTGGGGCAGCGGTAGAGTTGCCGCCTCACAGCGAATGCAGCGCCGGAGACCCGGGTTCCATCCCGACTACGGGCGCCGCCTGTATGGAGTTTGCACGTTCTCCCCGTAACCTGCGTGGGTTTTCCACGAGATCTTCGGTTTCCCCCCACGCTCCAAAGACGTGCGGGTTTGTAGGTTTGCAGGTTTGTATGTGTGTATAAATTGGTGTGTGTGTGGGTGGGATGGTGTTAGTGCGCGGGGATCGCTGGTCGGCGCGGACCCGATGGGCCGAAGGGCCTGTTTCCGCGCTAAATCCCTAAGCTGAACTAAAAGCGCCGGAGTGACACTTGCCTGACTGCGAAATGAGTTGTTGCTAGGCTGACAGAGAAGTGATTTTGTTTTGTAGCCAGCCTTGCAGGAGAACGCGACTGCGAATAGAAATTTAAATTGGCTGTGCGTACGACAAATCAGAGAGAGGGTTTCTCGGTTGCTGAAAATGTCGTCAATTAGGACGACAAAAGAATTGGTCTCCCCCTTTTCTGCGCCAGGGAGGATTTATGTCAGCAGCTCACATCACATTTAGCCTTAGCTTTTCAGAATGACGTACCCATCCCCGTAACTCCCATCGTGGCACGGTGGGGTAAAGACATCCATCTCTATTAGGTTGTCATGCCCATTTTCAAGAACTGCCTGCTTTGCTAATTTTCTATGTGCAGAAACGAGACATAAACACGTTAAAAAAAGGTGACCTCGGGAAAACATTTACCGACAACATCTAAAACAGCAATCAGGCCACAATATATATATATATATATATATATGTATACTCACAGAATGCTGGAGTAACTCAGCGGGTCAGGCAGCATCTCAGGAGAGAAGGAATGGGTGATGTTTCGGGTCTGAAGAAGGGTCTCGACCCGAAACGTCACCCATTCCTTCTCTCCTGACAATAGACAATAGACAATAGACAATAGGTGCAGGAGGTGGCCATTCGGCCCTTCGAGCCAGCACCGCCATTCAATGTGATCATGGCTGATCATTCTCAATCAGTACCCCGTTCCTGCCTTCTCCCCATACCCCCTGACTCCGCTATCCTTAAGAGCTCTATCTAGCTCTCTCTTGAATGCATCCAGAGAATTGGCCCCAACTGCCTTCTGAGGCAGAGAATTCCACAGATTCACAACTCTCTGACTGAAAAAGTTTTTCCTCATCTCAGTTCTAAATGGCCTACCCCTTATTCTTAAACTGTGGCCCCTTGTTCTGGACTCCCCCAACATTGGGAACATGTTTCCTGCCTCTAACGTGTCCAACCCCTTAATAATCTTGTGGTCTGAGATGCTGCCTGACCTGCTGAGTTACTCCAGCATTTTGTGAATACCTTCGATTTGTACCTACATCTGCAGTTATTTTCTTATATATATATATATATATATATATATATATATATATATATATATATATATATATGTGTGTGTGTGTATAAAAGTAAAAAAAACACACTTAAATCAGGTACGTTGTGTGAAGGCCTGCAAGCATTTGTAACACAGGGCAAAAGAAATACAGTTCTCATCGCCCCCGAATGATTAGAAACATAAAGAATAGGTGCAGGAGGAGGCCATTTGGCCCTTCGAGCCAGCACCGCCATTCATTGAGATCATGGCTGATCATCCACAATCAGTAACCCGTGCCTGCCTTCTCCCCATATCCCTTGATTCCACTAGCCCCTAGAGCTCTGTCTAACTCTCTTTTAAATCCATCCAGTGATTTGGCCTCCACTGCCCTATGTGGCAGAGAATTCCACAAATTCACAACTCTCCGGGTGAAAAAGTTTCTTCTGACCTCAGTTCTAAATGGCCTCGTCTTTATTCTTAGACTGTGTGGCCCCTGGTTCTGGACTCCCCCAACATTGGGAACATTTTTCCTGCATCTAGCTTGTCCAGTCCTTTTATAATTTTATACGTTTCTATAAGATGCCCTCTCATCCTTCTAAACTCCAGTGAATACAAACCCAGTCTTTCCAATCTTTCCTCATATGACAGTCCCGCCATCCCGGGGATTAACCTAGTGAACCTACACTGCACTGCCTCAATAGCAAGGACGTCCTTCCTCAAATTAGGAGACCAAAACTGCACACAGTACTCCAGGTGCGGTGTCACCAGGGCCCTGTACAACTGCAGAAGGACCTCTTTGCACCGAAACTCAAGTCCTCTCGTTATGAAGGCCAGATTGAATAATACTTTATTGTCACCCGTGATATTCTACACAAGGTATGCAAAGAGTTGCCACATAAAGGGCACCAACAGAGTCACAAAGTATCCCACGCTAGGTCCACCTTTGCTCTCCCCCCTTACGGCAGTCCCCACACTCCGGATCCTCCTTTGTCTTGGTGGGGCGGTTGCTCCCGGCCTCACTACAAATTGCAACACGTTCTAGCCCTGTAAAGCTATTCACAAAGTAAGTTGACCCCAATATTCACCCATTCATGTTCTCCAGAGATGCTGCCTGACCCGCTGAGGTACTCCAGCACTCTGTGAAACGTCATCCATTCCTTCTCTCCAGAGATGCTGCCTGACCCGCTGAGTTACTCCAGCGCTCTGTGAAACGTCACCTATCCATGTTCTCCAGAGATGCTGCCTGACCCGCTGAGTTACTCCAGCATTTTGTGTCTTTTTTTGGAGATGTTGGAGAGGTACTATCGCAACATTTTGGAAACGTTTGGACAGGTACACGGATAGGGTAGGTTTAGAGGGATAAGGGCCAGACACAGGCAGGTGGGACGAGTGTAGATGGGGCATGTTGATCGGCCTGGGCAAGTTGGGCGTTTGATTCTGTGTCGCTATGACTCCACACAGACAGCACCCGAGGCCGGGATCGAACCCGGGTCTCTGGAGCCATAAGGCAGCAACTCTACTGCTGCGTCACTGTTCCATCCATGAGCTAGGGCACTGTCCGATTCACCTCAACCCCATTGCGGACATTGGACTTTGTCTGTGGAACTGATGCACTACAATGCTGAGAAATATATTCTGCATTCTGTATCTTCCCCTTTGCTCCACCTGTTGTCTAAAGTCTAAACTCGAGTGAACAGGTGATCGATGGTCGGCGTGGACCCGATGGGCCAAAGGGCACATTTTCACGCCGTACCTTGCAATCAATCAATATGTGTGAGACCTGGACAGGTTATTAACTGGAGTGTTTAAACCTATAGGAAAGAACAGCAGTTGCTGGTTTAAATCAGACTGAAGAAGGGTCTCAATAGACAATAGACAATAGGTGAAGGAGGAGGCCATTTGGCCCTTCGAGCCAGCACCGCCATTCAATGTGATCATGGCTGATCATTCTCAATCAGTACCCCGTTCCTGCCTTCTCCCCATACCCCCTGACTCCGCTGTCCTTAAGAGCTCTATCCAGCTCTCTCTTGAATACATTCAGACAATTGGCCTCCACTGCCTTCAGAGGCAGAGAATTCCACAGATTCACAACTCTCTGACTGAAAGTATCGACCCGAAATGTCACCAATTCCTTCTCTCCAGAGGTGCTGCCTGTCCCGCTGAGTTACTCCAGCGTTTTGTGTCCACCTCTATTTTAAACCTACACATCTTGTCTATTCACTGATGAGTCAAGCTGGATGAGTTCACTCATCAAAGTCAGATCCCCAGTGCTTGCGTTCCTTGCACTCTCATCAGCATCACTCAAGTTTGGAACTGTTTTTATGAGTTTTTGTAACTGAATGCAAATACACAGTGGACATCATCTGCCAATTCTTCAGACACACAAATAATCTCTGTTGCCAGGGCTCGTGGGCCTAAGCTGATGGAAGAGTTTGGCTAAGCTAGGACGAGGGTTGCCAACTGTCCCGTATTAGCCGGGACATCCCGTATTTTGGGCTAAATTGGTTTGTCCCTTACGGGACCGCCCTTGTACCTATTAGGCCCGGGGGGCCACTATAGACCCGGACGCTGTAGGCCTGGACGCTGCTGGCCCCGGGGGGCACTGTAGGCCTGGAAGCTGTAGGCCTGGACACTAGGCCCGGACACTGTAGGCCCGGACACTGTAGGCCCGGACACTGTAGGCACGGACACTGTAGGCGCGGACAGTGTAGGTCCGGACACTATAGGCCCGGACAGTGTAGGTCCGGACACTGTAGGCCCGGACAGTGTAGGCCCCGGACACTGTAGGCCCGGACAGTGTAGGCCCGGACACTGTATGCCCGGACACTGTAGGCCCGGACAGTGTAGGCCCCGACACTGTAGGTCTGGACAGTCCAGGTCTGGAGGCCCGGGCGTCGCCTAACGGAGGCTGCGTAGCAACCCGCCTCCCGGCCCGGGCGGCCGCCATTGGTGGATCAGGAGCACTTGGCCGCTGGCTGGGTGAGCTCACGTGGGGCACGGGGCGGTGACGTGACCTTGTCCCTTATTTGGAGGTGAGATAGTTGGCAACCCCTAGCTTGGACTCTATTTCTTGGAGCGCTGGTGGGTGAGGGATGACCTCACACAGGCATATAAGACCACGAGGGAAGTAGATAGGGTGGATGACTTTTGCCCAGAGTTGGGGAATCAAGATACAGCTGGCACAGGTTTAAGGTGAGAGGGGAAAGATTTAATAGGAATAGTGAAAAGCCTGGATGGAGTGGAAGTATGGGATCTTTCCACTAGTGGGAGAGTCCAGGACCAGAGGACATACTTTTAGAAAAGACATGAGGAGGAATTACTTTAGCCAGAGGGTGGTGAATCTGTGGAATTCATTATATTTTTAAGGCAGAAATTGACAGATTCTTGATTAGTGCGGGTGTCAAGGGTTACAATAGACAATAGGCAATATGTGCAGGAGTAGGCCATTCGGCCCTTCGAGCCAGTACCGCCATTCAATGTGATCATGGCTGATCATTCTCAATCAGTACCCCATTCCTGCCTTCTCCCCATACCCCCTGACTCCGCTATCCTTAAGAGCTCTATCTAGCTCTCTCTTGAATGCATTCAGAGAATTGGCATCCACTGCCTTCTGAAGCAGAGAATTCCACAGATTTACAACTCTCTGACTGAAAAAGTTTTTCCTCATCTCAGTTCTAAATGGCCTACCCCTTATTCTTAAACTGTGGCCCCTTGTTCTGGACTCCCCCAACATTGGGAACATGTTTCCTGCTTCCAACATTCCATAGCTGCCGTCCCAGCACCGAGCCTTGCGGTACCCCACTAGTCACTGCCTGCCATTCTGAAAGGGACCCATTTATCCCCACTCTTTGCTTTCTGTCTGCCAACCAATTTTCCATCCATGTCAGTACCCTCCCCCCAATACCATGTGCTCTAATTTTGCCCACTAATCTCCTATGTGGGACCTTGTCGAAGGCTTTCTGAAAGTCAAGGTACACCACATCCACCGGCTCTCCCCTGTCAATTTTCCTAGTTACATCCTCAAAAAATGCCAGAAGATTAGTCAAGCATGATTTCCCCTTCGTAAATCCATGCTGACTCGGAACGATCCTGTTACTGCTATCCAAATGCTCCGCAATTTCGTCTTTTATAATTGACTCCAGCATCTTCCCCACCACTCTTCTCTCTCCCTCCTTTCTAAAAAAGTGGGACAACATTAGCTACCCTCCAATCCACAGGAACTGATCCCGAATCTAAAGAACATAAAATGTAATGAAGATGTCATAAGATGATAGTTATAGGATGTAATGAAACTAATTCTCAGGCAAACAGTTCATTCCGGTTGTTGTCAAAGACTCTGGTACTAATGTAGCCAGTGACAAATGAATGACTTGCCCCGAAACATTTTATGGAGGAATTTTCTTAATAAAAGTCTACACTCTCATTTTAAATGTACGTTGTTAAGGAGTGCGAGTAATGTGTCAGAAATTAAATCTATCGGGGGGGAAATGAATGCATCTCATGATGTCAAGTCGTTCAAAAGCACTTTAGAGCTAATGAAATATTTTTGAAGAGTAGTCACTGGAGTTGTAAAGGAATAATCAGGTGCTGATTAGCAGCTGTATACATGCGCCATTAGGATTGGACCATAAATGTCTGTCTGTCCTGACATCCCATATTTCAGTGCAAATGTGGGTACTTATTTTTCACTGTTGCTTTTAAGTAGCTCGCATGCCTGGAATTCTTTTTAGCAAAAAACTTCAATTTAGTTTAGTTAGACAGAGTCATAGAGTCACAGAGTGACACAGTGAGGCAACAGGCCCTTCAGGCCAACTTTGGCCCACACCGGCCAACAATGTCCCAGCTTCAATCTTCAATGTCTGAAGAAGGGACTCGACCCGAAACGTCACCCATTTCTTCTCTCCCAAGATGCTGCCTGACCTGCTGAGTTACTCCAGCATTTTGTGAATAAATACCTTCGGTTTGTACCAGCATCTGCAGTTATTTTCTTATACTATATGTCCCAGCTACCTGCGTTTTTTTGCCCATATCCCTCCAAACCCGTCCTATCCATGTACCTGTCTAACTGTTTCTTAAATGTTGGGATAGTCCCGGCCTCAACTACCTCCTCTGGCAGCTCGTTCCATACACCCACCACCCTCTGTGTGAAAAAGTTACCCCTCGGATTCCTGTTTAATCTTTTCCCCTTCACCTTGAACCTATGTCATCTGGTCCTAGATTCCCCTACTCTGGGCAAGAGACTCTGTGCATCTACCCGACCTATTCCTCTCATGATTTTGTACGCCTCTATAAGATCACCCCTCATCCTCCTGCGCTCCATGGAATAGAGACCCAGCCTGCTCAACCTCTCCCTGTAGCTCACACCCTCTAATCCTGGCAACATCCTCGTCAATCTTCTCTGCACCCTTTCCAGCTTGTCAACATCTTTCCTATAACGTGGTGCCCAGAACTAAACACAATACTCTAAATGCGGCCTCACCAATGTCTTATACAACTGCAACATGACCTCCCAATTTCTGTACTCAATACTCTGACTGATGAAGGCCAATGTACCAAAAGGCCTTTTGACCTCCCTATCTACCTGTGACTCGACTTTCATGGAACCATGCACCTGCACTCCTAGATCCCTCTGCTCTACAACACTCCCCAGAGCCCCACCATTCACTATGTGGGTCCTGCCCATGTGAGACGTCCCAAAATGCAACACCTCACATTTCTCCGTGTTAAACTCCATCAACCATTCCTCCGCCCACCTGGCCAATCGATCCAGATCCTGCTGCGATCGTTCACAGCCATTTTCACTATCTGCAAAACCACCCATTTTTGTTTCGTCCGTAAACTTGTTAATCGTGCCATGTAGGTTCTCATCCGAATCATTGATATAGTTTTAGAGATACAGCGCGGAAACAGTCCCTTCCACCCACCGGGTCCGCGTCGACCAGCGATCCCCGCGCACTAACACTATCCTACACACCAGGGCCAATTGACATTTATACCAAGCCAATTTGCTGACAAACCTGTGCGTCTTTGAAGTGGTGAGATCAAGGGAAGATGGCCCCCAACCCAGGTGACTATTTCCCTGCTAGTCACATATTACAATCACTCCCCACTCTTAAATCTCTACTCCGACAGCAACATTTCTTCTTTGATCGGACTTTGCTGGCTTTACCTCGCACTAAACGTTACTCCCTTATCATGTATCTGTACACTGTGAATGGCTCGATTGTAATCACGTCTTGTCTATTCGCAACAAAGGTTTTTCACTCTACCTCAGTACACGTGACAGTAAACTAATCTTAACTGAACTGAACGGAACTCGAAGGGGAGCTTTTTTCACGATACAGTACGAGATGACATGTGATGAAATTCGTAAGTAGATACGTATAAAATCATAAAAGGACTGGACAAGCTAGATGCAGGAAAAATGTTCCCAATGTTGGGGGAGTCCAGAACCAGGGGGCCACACAGTCTAAGAATAAAGGGGAGGCCGTTTAAAACTGAGGTGAGAAAAAACTTTTCCACCCAGAGAGTTGTGAGCTTGTGGAATTCTCTGCCACAGAGGGCAGTGGAGGCCAATTCAAAAGAGAGTTAGATAGAGCTCTAGGGGCTAGCGGAATCAAGGGATATGGGGAGAAGGCAGGCACGGGTTACTGATTATGGATGATCAGCCATGATCACAATGAGTGGCGGTGCTGGCTCGAAGGGCCAAATGGCCTCCTCCTGCACCTATTTTCTATGTTTCTGTGATTGCAGACAGAGGCAGTCCATATGGTTTCAATGCTTGCTCTTTGAAGGAGACAACCAATTATATCTAACGTGAAGTCAAAGCATATAACAGTACAACACAAGAACAGGCCCTTCAGCCCGCAATGGCTCTGCGCACATAATAAGTTTGGGGCGTCACGGTGGCGCAGCGGTAGAGTTGCTGCCTCACAGCGCCAGAGACCCGGGTTCCATCCTGACTGCGGGCGCTGTCTGTACGGAGTTTGTATATTCTCCCCGTGACCTGCGTGGGCTTTGGAAGATCATAAGTTTGTAGGTTACAGGAGCGGAATCAGGCCATTTGGCCTATTGAGTCTACTCCGCCATTCAATCATGACTGATCTATCTTTCCCTCTCAACCCCATTCTCCTGCATTCTCCCCGTAACCCCTGACACCCGCACTAATCCTCCGGGTGCTCCGGGTTCCTCCCACACTCCAAGGATTTGCAGGCTTGTAGGTTAATTGGCTCCTGTAAAATTGGAAATTGTGCCTCGTGTGCAGGATAGTGCTGGTGTATGGGGTGATCGCTGGTCGTCAAGTGGGCCTGTTGGTGGGCCGAAGGGCCTGTCGTTGGGCCGAAGGGCCTGTCGGTGGGCCGAAGGGCCTGTCGGTGGGCCGAAGGGCCTGTCGTTGGGCCGAAGGGCCTGTCGGTGGGCCGAAGGGCCTGTCGTTGGGCCGAAGGGCCTGTCGGTGGGCCAAAGGGCCTGTCGGTGGGCCGAAGGGCGTGTCGTTGGGCCGAAGGGCCTGTTTCCACACGATCTCTAAAGTCTAAAGTTCACAAATTCATAAGTCTACTCCACCATTCAATCGTGGCTGATCTATCTCTCCCTCCTAACCCCATTCTCCTGCCTTCTCCCCACAACCCCTGACACCCGCACCGATCAAGAATCTATCTATCTCTGCCTTAACAATATCCACTGACTTGTGGCCTCCACAGCCGTCTGTGGCAAAGAATTCCACAGATTCACCACCCTCTGACTGAAGAAATTCCTCCTCATCTCTTTTCTAAAGGTACGTCCTTTTATTCTTTAGCCTGTGCCCGCTGGTCCTCGACTAGAAGTCTGAATGGTACCAATGAACATTGGTAGAGTGTTCAATAGAGAGTCTAGGACCAGAGGCCATCGGCTCAGAATGAAAGGACGTACCATCGGAAAGGAGATGAGGAAATATTTATTTAGTCAGAGGGTGGTGAATCTGTGGAATTTGTTGCCACAGCTGTGGAGGCCACAAGTCGTTGGATATTTTTAAGTCAGAGATTGGCAGATTCTTGATTAGTTACAGGTGTCAGAGGTTATGGGGAGAAGGCAGGAGAATGGGGTTGTGAAGGAGAGATAGATCAGCCACGATTGAATGGCGGGGTAGACCTGATGGGCCGAATGGCCTAATTCTGCTCCTGCCATTTTGTGAGCTTATGACCGGGTTTCTGAAGAGTGCCAACAGTGAGGTAATGAAAACGCATGGGAGTGGAAGCAGAGTGATTAAATCATGAGCCCCCAACCCGATCTGATTACTCATACAGATTTATTTCATTTGGACAGGCAGCATCTCTGGAGAGAAGGAATGGGTGACGTTTCGGGTCGAGACCTGATCCCTTCTCTCCAGAGATGCTGCCTGACCCGCTGAGTTACTCCAGCATTTTGTGTCTGCCCACATCCATGCCCCCTCCCCTGACTCTCCCTCTGAAGAAGGGTCTCGACCAGAAACGTCACCCATTCCTTCTCTCCAGAGATGCTGCCTGACCCGCTGAGTTACTCCAGCACTCTGTGAAACGTCACCTATCCATGTTCCCCAGAGATGCTGCCTGACCCGCTGAGTTACTCCAGCATTTTGTGTCTACCTTCGGAAAGAATATTGATTTCTCTAACTCCAAGTACCCCTCTCTCTCCGTCCCTCTCCCACCCCAGTCGTAGTACCAGTTTCAAAGCTGTCTTGTTGAGTCTCATTGTCTGTAACTCCTTTTCACCTCGCCCACAGCTAACAACGGCCCGTTTCCTTTATCATCGTTACTTTTTTTGCATCTCTTTAATTCATTTGTTCTATATCTCTCCTCTCTCTTTCCCCTGATTATCGGGTCTGAGGAAGGGTCTCGACCTGAAACGTCACCTATTCCTTTTCTGACCCGCTGAGTTACTCCAGCGTTTGGTATCTATCGCCATGTCTACCACCGTGGGCGGTCACGGTGGCGCGGCGGTAGAGTTGCCGCCTTACAGCGAATGCAGCGCCGGAGACCCGGGTTCCATCCCGACTACGGGCGCTGTCTGTACGGAGTTTGTACGTTCTCCCCGTGACCTGCGTGGGTTTTTCTCTGAGATCTTCGGTTTCCTCCCACACTCTAAAGACGTACAGGTTTGTAGGTTAATTGGCTTGGTAAATGTGTGTAAAAAAAAAATTGTCCCTAGTGTGTGTAGGATGGTGTTAGTGTGCGGGGATCGCTGGTCGGCGCGGACCCGGTGGGCCGAAGTGCCTGCTTCCGCACTGTATCTCTAAACTAAAGTAAACTACTGATCCAGAAATATGATTCCAAATGCTACTGAAGTAGCCGAGGAATTCAAGTAAAACAACAGCTTGCACAAGTGATAGTAACCATGGATCCATCGGACTGTTGCTAAACCCCATCTGGCCCACTAATGATCTGGAGAGCAGGAGACAAAGTCACACAGTGATACAGCATGGAAACAGGCCCTTCGGCCCAACTTGCCCACACCGACCAGCATGCCCCATCCACACCAGTCCCACCTGCCTGCAATTGGCCCATATCCCTCTAAACCTGTCCTATCCATGTACCTGTCCAAATGGCTTTGAAATTTAGTTTAGTTTCATGCAGTTTATTGCCACGTGTAACAAGGTACAGTAAAAAGCTATTTAGTTTAGTTTAGAGATACAGCGCGGAAACAGGCCCTTTCGGCCCACCGGGTCCGCGCCGACCAGCGATCCCCGCACGTCAACACTATCCTACACACACGAGAGACAATTTTCACATTTACCAAGCCAATTTACCTACAAACCCGCACGTCTTTGGAGTGTGGGAGGAAACCAAAGGTCTCGGAGAAAACCCACGCAGGTCACGGGGAGAACGTATAAACTCCGTACAGACGGCGCCCGTAGTCGGGATCGAACGTGGGTCTCCGGCGCTGCAAGTGCTGTAAGGCAGCAACTCTACCGTTGCGCCACCTAGTTGCGTGCCACCTAGTTGCGTGCCATCCAGTCAGTGGGTGGCAATTGAGCCGTCCACTGTGCACAGATTCAGGATAAAGGGAATCACGTTTAGTGCAAGGTAAAGTCCCGTAAAGTCCCATTCAAGATAGTCCAAGGGTTGCCAATGAGGTGGATGGTAGGTCTGGACCACTCTCCAGTTGGTGAAAGGATGGTTCAGTTCTCTATGTAGCTACCGATGTGTCACAATGACATTTTGAGTGGTATTACATGCTGCCCTTCAATACGAGTCCATGGGAGGATAGTGGAGAAAGATCTCGACCCGAAACGTCACCCATTCCTTCTCTCTACAGATGCTGCCTGTCTCACTGAGTTACTCCAGCATTTTATGTCTATCTTCGGAGGATAGATAAGGCCAGTATATACACAGTACAATCTGGGGTGAATGGGTAGAAACAAGGAGCTACAGATTTATACCAAATATAGACACAGAGTGCTGGAGTAACTCAGCGGGTCAGGCAGCATCTGTGGAGAACATGGTCAGGTGATGTTTCACAGAGTGCTGGAGTAACTCAGCGGGTCAGGCAGCATCTCTGGAGAACATGGTCAGGTGACGTTTCACAGAGTGCTGGAGTAACTCAGTGGGTCAGGCAGCATCTGTGGAGAACATGGTCAGGTGACGTTTCACAGAGTGCTGGAGTAACTCAGTGGGTCAGGCAGCATCTCTGGAGAACATGGATAGGTGACGTTTCACAGAGTGCTGGAGTAACTCAGCGGGTCAGGCAGCATCTGTGGAGAACATGGATAGGTGACGTTCCAGGTCGGGAACCTTCTTCAGACCCAACTCAAAATGTCACCCATCCTTTCTCTCCATAGGTGCTGCCTGACCCGCTCAGTCACTCCAACACTCTGTGGTTTATCTTTGGTGAACGGGCAAGTTGAGTCAAGATTGAGAAATCAGTTTGAATTTGAACGACAATAACAAAAAGTGCGGCACGGTGGCGCAGCAGTAGAGTTGCTGCCTTACAGGGACCGGGTTCCATCCCAACTACGGGCGCTGTCCGTACGGAGTTTGTACGTTCTCCCCGTGACCTGCGTGGGTTTTCTCCGAGATCCTCCGTTTCCCCCCACACTCCAAAGACGTGCAGGTATGTAGGTTCATTGGCTTGGTTTTAATGTAAAAACAGTCCCTAGTGTGCGTAGGGTAGTATTCATGTGCGTGGATCGCTGGTCGGCGCAGACTCGAAGGGCCTGTTTCCGCACTGTGTCTCTAAACTACGGTAAAACTAAACTAAAAACTGGATAAAATGAAGACATTCTAGTCTCTTTCAATTTAGTATCATGGAAGATTAGTTTTAATCCAGTAGTTTTTCAATTAATTTATCACAATTGACCTACATCTAAACGGACTGATATAGACTGCGTATAGACTTATGATTTATTGAGCTAGCTAGACCATGATTAATCTAATTCTCTATTAGAGGTGCTATAAGTTCATATAGACTTTATTGGACAAGTTATGAACAGAGTAAATTTGTTCTTTCTTGAAAAATAAAGTCAATACTCATAGATTTTATATTCATGAAAAATGAACCTTTTAATTGTCTGTGAAATCAATCCATTTGCATCTCACAGTCGCCCATTAATGTGGACTTTCATAAAGAGTATTACAAAGCACCCTACAATAGATCTATTAGCACACTAGAAACTGATGGGATCCTGACTACGGGCGCCGTCTGTACGGAGTTTGTACGTTCTCCCCGTGACCTGCGTGGGTTTTCTCCGAGATCTTCGGTTTCCTCCCACACTCCAAAGACGTACAGGTATGTAGGTTAATTGACTGGGTAAATGTTAAAAAAAATTGTCGCTAGTGTGTGTAGGATAATGTTAATGTGCGGGGATCGCTGGGCGGCGCGGACCTGGTGGGCCGAAGGGCCTGTTTCCGCGCTGTATCTCTAAATCTAAATCTAAATCTAATAGCTAAACTGGCACCAGAACTGAACTAGGAGAGGTTTATCAGACTGCTGCCTGGATTAGAGGAGACTACCTATAAAATGAGGCGGGACACACTTCAGTTTAGTTTATTGTCACGTGTACCGAGGTACAGTGAAAAGCTTTTGTGTTGCGTGCTAACCAGTCAGCGGAAAGACCATACATGATTACAATCGATCCAATTACAGTGTACAGATACATGATAAAGGGAATAACGTTTAGTGCAAGGTAAAGCCAGCAAAGTCCGATCAAGGATAGTCCGAGGGTCACCAATGATGTAGATAGTAGTTCAGCACTGCTCTCTGGTTGTGGTAGGATGGTTCAGTTACCTGATAACAGCCGGGAAGAAACTGTCCCTGAATCTGGAGGTGTGCGTTTTCACACTTCTGTACCTCTTGCCCGATGGGAGAGGGGAGAAGAGGGAGTGGCCGGGGTGAGACTGGTCCTTGATTATGCTGCTGGCCTTGCCGAGGCAGCGTGAGGTGTAGATGGAGTCGATGGAAGGGAGGTTGATTTGTGTGATGGTCTGGGCTGCTGGCCTTGCCGAGGCAGCGTGAGGTGTAGATGGAGTTAATGGAAGGGAACCTTGGTCTGGGAACAGAGTCTGAAGAAGGGTCTCGACCTTTAGTTTTTAGTTTTAGAGATACAGCGCGGAAACAGGCCCCTTCGGCCCACCGGGTCCGCGCCGACCAGCGATCCCCGCACATTAACACTATCCTACACCTACTAGGGACAATTTTTACATTTACCCAGCCAATTAACCTACAAACCTGCACATCTTTGGAGTGTGGGAGGAAACCGAAGATCCTGGAGGAAACCCACGCAGGTCAGGGGGAGAACGTACAAACTCCGTACAGACAGCGCCCGTAGTCGGGATGGAACCTGGGTCTCCGGCGCTGCATTCGCTGTAAGGCGGCAATTCTATCGCTGCGCCACCGTGACCGCCCTAACCTGAAACATCACCTTTTCTTTTTTCTCCAGAGACGTTGCCTGAACTAAAACTAAAACTAAATTAGAAAAACCCGCTGAGTTACTCCAGCTTTTTGTGTCTTTCTTCGATGTAATCCAACATCTGCAGTTCCTTCCTGCACACAGTGGAAGGAAGGTTGGCTTGCGTGATGGTCTAGGCCGGACTTAAGCCCTTGCGGATTTCAGTCACTTACAGAGTTAAGCCCCTAATCCTGCTGCTCCACAACAGCCCTTTGCTTTTGTACCAATAAAAATACCCTCAGTTCTGGTTTCAGTTCTTTCAGGAAGAAAAACAAAGTGCCTCACACTTCCCCACAATTAAATCCATCTGCTGCAATTCATGTACAAACACTGTGCTTCATTGTTTTGCTTGATGCATCCATTTAAACAGGGTAGGGCTGGCTCCACATACTGATTAATGTTGAATTAAATCTTTCCTCAGACCTTGCTGCTGATGATGTGTGGAACTTTACACCAGCAGAGAACTTTTTGTTGTTGTTTTTTTATGTGTACATATACGTATATATATATATATATACACTCACACATACATATACATTAGGGGTTGCCAACTGTCTCATTCCCAAATAAGGGACAAAAGGTGACATCACCTCCCAGCCAGCGGCCACGTGCTCCCGATCCACCAACGGCGGCCGCCCGGGCCAGGAGGCGGGTTGCTAGGCAACCTCCGTCAGGCGGCGCCCGGGCCTACACTGTCCGGAGCTAAAATGTCGGAAAACTAGAGTGTCGGGACCAAAACGGTCGGGCCTACAGCGTCGGGGTCCACAGTGTCGGGGCCTACAGCGTCCGGGCCTACAGCGTCCGGGCCTACAGCGTCCGGGCCTACAGCGTCCGGGCCAACAGAGTCCGGGCCTACAATGTCCGGGCCTACAGCGTCCCCCGGGCCTAGAGTGTCCGGGCCTACAGCGCCCCCTGGGCCTAATACGGGACAAGGGCAGACGCTGTAGGCCCCGACACTGTGGACCCCGACGCTGTAGGCCCGACCGTTTTGGTCCCGACACTCTAGTTTTCCGACATTTTAGCTCCGGACAGTGTAGGCCCGGGCGCCGCCTGACGGAGGTTGCCTAGCAACCCGCCTCCCGGCCCTGGCGGCCGCCGTTGGTGGATCGGGAACACGTGGCCGCTGGCTGGGTGAGGTCACGTGGGGCGCGGGGCGGTGACGTCACCTTTTGTCCCTTATTTGGGAGTGAGACAGTTGGCAACCCCTAATGTATATGTATGTGTGTATATATATATATATACGCATATGTACACATAAAAAAACAACAACAAAAAGTTCTCTGCTGGTGTAAAGGGCAGCACGGTAGCGCAGCGGTAGAGTTGCTGCTTTACAGCGAATGCAGCGCCGGAGACTCAGGTTCGATCCTGACTACGGGTGCTGCACTGTAAGGAGTTTGTACGTTCTCCCCGTGACCTGCGTGGGTTTTCTCCGAGATCTTCCGTTTCCTCCCACATTCCAAAGACGTACAGGTATGTAGGTTAATTGGCTGGGTAAATGTAAAAAAATTGTCCCTAGTGGGTGTAGGATAGTGTTAATGTATGGGGATTGCTGGGCGGCGCGGACTTGGTGGGCCGAAAAGGCCTGTTTCCGCGCTGTATATATATGATAAGTACGCGACGAACAAATTTAGCTCAAAATACGGGATGTCCCAGCTAATACGGGACAGTTGGCAACCCTAGCCATGATTGAATGGCGGAGTAGACTTGATGGGCCGAAAGGCCGAGTTCTGCTGCTATCCCTTATGACCTTATGGCTCCAGTTTCCCCCCAGTCACTCCAAAGACGTGCATGTCCAGCCATCCATACCCCTGCATATCCGTGTGCCTGCCTAAAAGCCTGTTAAACGCCTCTATCGTATCTGCCTCCACCACCAATCCCTGGCAGCGCGTTCCAGGCGCTTTGTGACTGCTTGGCAGTTCTCGTTTGATTATAATTCATATTTTAAGCGCAGAAAGGGATCGTGAACTTTGTCAGAAGGACGACGAGCCCGTGCTGAACGAGCTGTTGTATTATTAAACGGCTGGGAAGAGCTTCTAAGTGTGGATTGTTCTCCAGTTCATTGGCGCGTCAGGTGATTAAACCCATTTGTCCCCTTGCACTTGATTCCTGCCCTGAGCGGTCGGTGTCAGGGTGAAGTTCAGTTCACAAACACAAAGTCTTTCCTTTGACTTCCATTAACTGCACTTCCAACACCCGGGCCACATTAACATAGAAACATTGGAAATAGGTGCATTCGGCCCTTCGAGCCAGCACCGCCATTCATTGTAATCATGGCTGATCGTCCACAATCAGTAACCCGTGCCTGCCTTCTCCCCATATCCCTTGATTCCACTAGCCCCTAGAGCTCTCTCTAACTCTCTCTTAAATTCATCCAGTGAATTGGCCTCCACTGCCCTCTGTGGCAGAGAATTCCACAGATTCACAACTCTCTGGATGAAAAAGTTCCTTCTCACCTCAGTTTTAAATGGCTTCCCCTTTATTCTAAGACTGTGGCCCCTGGTTCTGGACTCCCCCAACATTGGGAACAATTTTCCTGCATCTAGCCTGTCCAGTCCTTTTATAATTTTATATGTTTCTATAAGATCCCCTCTCAACCTTTTAAACTCCAGTGAATACAAGCCCAGTCTTTTCAATCTTTCCTCATACGACAGTCCCGCCATCCCAGGGATCAATCTCATGAACCTACACTGCACTGCCTCAATTACAAGGATGTCCTTCCTCAAATTAGGAGACCAAAACTGCACACAATACTCCAGATGTGGTCTTACCAGGGCCCTATACAACTGCAGAAGAACCTCTTTACTCCTATACTGAAATCGTCTCGTTATGAAGGCTAACATGCCGTTAGCTTTCTTCACTGCCTGCTGTAACTGCAATGTTTATCCAATGCCGCCCGGGCCTAATACGGGACAAGGGCGCTCCCAAATCAATTTTGCCCGAAATACGGGATGTCCCCGCTAATACGGGACAGTTGGCAACCCTACCCACAGGTTATAGGAGTAGAATTAGGCCATTCGGCCCATCGCGTCTACTCCGCCATTCAATCATGGCTGATCTCTGCCTCCTAATCACATTTTCTTGCCTTCTCCCCACAACCCCTGACTTGCAGGTTTGCCAACTTCCTCACTCCCAAATACGGAACAAGGTGACGTCACCGCCCCGCGCCCCACGTGACCTCACCCAACCGGCGGCCACGTGCTCCCGCTCCACCAATGGTGGCCGCCCGGGCCAGGAGGCAGGTTGTGGAGACCAAATCAGTGGATATTTTTAAGGCAGAGATAGACAAATTCTTCATTAGAACGGGTGTCAAGGGTTATGTGGAGAAGGCACATGGGATTAGGAGGCAGGGATCAGCCATGATTGAATCTGTTAGGCGGCGCCCGGGCCTCTGGGCCTACACTGTCTGAACCTACACTGTCCGGAAGGTAGACAACAGATTTTAACCAGTATCTGCAGTTTTTTTCCTACTACACTGTCCGGGCCTACAGCGTCCGGGCCTACAGCGTCCGGGCCTACAGCGTCCGGGCCTACAGCGTCCCGGCCTACAGCGTCCCGGCCTACAGCGTCCCGGCCTACAGCGTCCGGGCCTACAGCGTCCGGGCCTACAGCGTCCGGGCCTACAGCGTCCGGGCCTACAGCGTCCGGGCCTACAGCGTCCGGGCCTACAGCGTCCGGGCCTACAGCGTCCGGGCCTACAGAGTCCGGGCCTACAGCGTCCGGGCCTACAGCGTCCGGGCCTACAGCGCCTCCCAGGCCTAATACAAGACAAGGGCAGTCCCATACGGGACAAATCAATTGCACCCTAAATACGAGATGTCCCGGCTAATATGGGACAGTTGGCAACCCTATCCACAAGTGATAGTAGAATTAGGCCATTCGACCCATCAGGTCTACTCTGCCATTCAATCATGGCTGATCATTGCCTCCTAATCCCATGTACCTTCTCTACATAACCCTTGACACCCGTTCTAATCAAGAATTTGTCTATCTCTGCCTTAAAAATATCCACTGACGGCCTCCACAGCCCTCTGTGGCAATGAGTTCCACAGATTCACCACCCTCTGGTTACAGAAGTTCCTCCTCTCCTCCTTTCTAAAAGAGAGTCACCAATTCTGACACCAAACATCCGAATTCTGACACCAAACTGGAGCACCCGGAGAAAACCCACGCAGGTCACGGTGAGAAGATTTGATAGGAACCTGAGAGGTAACTTTTTCACACAAAGGGTGGTGGGTGTATGGAACGAGCTGCCAGAGGAGGTAGTTGAGGCTGGGACTATCTCAAAGTTTAAGAAACGTCTAGACAGGTACATGGAAAGGACAGGTTTGGAGGTATATGGACCAAGCGCAGGCAGGTGGGACTAGTCTAGATGGGACATGTTGGCCGTTGTGGGCAAGTTGGGCCAAAGTGCCTGTTTCCACGCTGTATTACTCTTTGACTCCATGACTGTAGGTCAGAGCAGATGAAAGAGGCTGATGGGATTTATGTATAACGACCCAGTACAGTCTCAATGGGCCAAATGGCCTCTTTTTTGTTTCGTTTTAGTTCAGTTGAGTTTAGAGATACAGCGTGAAAACAGGCCCTTCGGCCCGCCGGGTCCACGCCGACCAGCGATCCCCGCACACTTACTCTATCCTACACCCACTAGGGACAATTTTTACATTTTACACAGCCAATTAACCTACAAATCTGCACGTCTTTGGAGTGCGGGAGGAAACCGAAGATCTGGGAGAAAACCCACGCAGGTCACGGGGAGAACGTACAAACTCCGTACAGACAGCACCCGTAGTCGGGATGGAACCCGGGTCTCCGGCGCTGTGAGGCAGCAACTCTTCCGCTGCGCCACCGTGACCGCCCATTCTGCGCTTTAGTTTCGAGGCAAAGCATGGAAACAAGCCCCTCGTCCCACTCTCTGCCTCGGTGGCTCCAAATCAGTAGGTGAATCGCACGAGCCCTTGTGTGCTGTCTGCCTTAATATTAATATACCGTAAACTAGTGCATGTATAAGTGAGTGTTCGAAAACATCAGTCGCATCTTGTCAAAAAACACTACAAACTAATTGTGGTTGAATAATTTCCCCTGTAACGTCCGATCAACTATCTGTCAAGTTGATCAAAGTTGAAGTTGATGAAATCCTGTGTGAACCGAGGCTCTGTTTAAACGCATGGGAGATGACTGAGGAGTGGAGAAAAATGCAAGCTGTTTATTGAGAAGGATTACCTTCATTTCCCTTTCGTCTCTTCACAGTGAGCGTAATCAGGACATACTGGTTTGAGTTTTATTCACACGACGTGGGAAGGATACATTCTAGTTTATCTTCGGGTTTCATCCCACACTCCAAGGATGTACAGGTTTACAGCTAAATTGGCTTGGTATAAAAATGTAAAATTGTCCCTAGTGTGTGTAGGATGGTGTCAGTGTGTGCGGGGATCGCTGGTCGGTGTGGACTTGTAAGGTCATAAGTGACAGGGGTGGAATTAGGCCATTCAGCCACATCAAGTCTACTCCGCCATTCAATCATGGCTGATCTATCTCTCCCTCTTAACCCCATTCTCCTGCCTTCACCCCTTCGCTCCAATGTTGGGGGGAGTCCAGAACCAGGGGCCACAGTTTAAGAATAAGGGGTAGGCCATTTAGAACAGAGATGAGGAAAAACTTTTTCAGTCTGTGGAATTCTCTGCCTCAGAAGGCAGTGGAGGCCGATTCTCGGAATGCATTCAAGAGAGAGCTAGATAGAGCTCTTAAGGATAGCGGAGTCAGGAGGTATGGGGAGAAGGCAGGAACGGGGTACTGATTGAGAATGATCAGCCATGATCACATTGAATGGCGGTGTTGGCTCGAAGGGCCGAATGGCCTCCTCCTGCACCTATTGTCTATAACCCCTAACACCCGTAGTAATCAAGAATCTATCCATCTGTGCCTTAAGAATATCCCCTGACTTGGCCTCCACAGCCGTCTGTGGCAATGAATTCCACAGATTCACCACCCTCTGACTAAAGAAATTCATCCTCATCTCCTTCCTAAAAGAACGTCCTTTAATTCTGAGGCTGTGCCCTCTGGTCCTAGACTCTCCCACTAGTGGAAACATCCTCTCCACATCCACTCTATCCGGGCCTTTCACTAATTGGTAAGTTTCAATGAGTCCCCCAACACTCACACTCACGGTGGCGCAACGGTAGAGTTGCCGCCTTACAGCAAATGCAGCGCCGGAGACCCGGGTTCCATCCCGACAACGGGCGCCGTCTGTACGGAGTTTGTACGTTCTCCCTGTGACCTGCGTGGGTTTTCTCCCACACTCCAAAGATGTGCAGGTTTGTAGGTTAATTGGCTTGGTATAAATGTAAAAATTGTCCCTAGTGTGTGTAGGATAGTGTTAGTGTGTGGGGATCGCTGGTCGGCGCAGACCCAACATTTAAGAACCTATCCCTACGTTTAAGAAACAGTTGGACAGTTACATGGATAGGACAGGTTTGGAGGGATATTTGTTCAAACGCAGGCAGGCAGGACTGGCGTAGATGGGTCATGTTGGTCGGCATGGCAAGTAGGGCCGAAGGGCCTGCTTCCACACTGATTGACTCAATGCCTCTCTGGTTTGCTTGACTTCATTGGTCAGGGCATTGATTCTAGGAGTCAGTAAGATGTGGTGCAGGTTTATAGGATCTTGGTCAGGCGGCATTTGGAGTAGTGCATGCAGTTCTGGTCGCCCACATTACAGGAAGGATGTGGAGGCTTTGGAGAGGGTGCAGAGGAGGTTCACCAGAACGCTGCCTGGATTAGAGGGTATTAGCTACAGGGAGAGGTTGGAGCGATTTTGATTGTTGTGCCTGGCGTTGCAGAGAACACAATCTGGCCGCTTGCTGTAGCTAACATCCCCTAATCCAGACATCATTCTGGTAAATCTATCAGGGATGATGCAGAATCTGGTCCCAGGAGCTGTGATTGAACTAACAATTTCATTTAAAAAGGTCAGAACAGTGGCCCAGGGATAGAGTCGCTGCCTCACAGCGCCAGAGACCCGGGTTCCATCCCGACTACCGGTAGGGTTGCCAGAAGACGGCAGGGGAAGGGAAAAGACATCACAGTGAGGAGGTGACTGGAGGAGACTCACTGTGATTGATTTTTCTTTTAGTTTTTTTTTGTGTTGGGTTGTGATTGTGTGTGAAATTGCTTATTTTTATTGCACTTATTGCTGGAATGTGGGTGAACTTTCATTTCACTGCACATCTTGTATGTGTATGAGACAAATAAACTTGACTTGACTTGACTGTCCCGTATTAGCCGGGACATCCCGTATTTTGAGCCAAATTGGTTTGTCCCGTACGGGACCGCCTTTGTCCCATATTAGGCCCAGGGGGTGCTGTAGGCCCGGACGCTGTAGGCCCGGACGCTGTAGGCCCGGACGCTGTAGGCCCGGACGCTGTAGGCCCGGACTCTGTAGGCCCGGACGCTGTAGGCCCGGACGCTGTAGGCCCGGACGCTGTATACCCGGACGCTGTAGGCCCGGACTCTGTAGGCCCGGACTCTGTAGGCCCGGACTCTGTAGGCCCGGACTCTGTAGGCCCGGACGCTGTAGGCCTGGTTGCTGTAGGTCCAGACAGTGTAGGCCCGGTGGCCCAGGCATTGTGAAATGGAAGTTGCGTCATTGGCGGAGCGGGAGCACGTGGCCGCTGGCTGGGTAAGGTCACGTGGGGTGCGGGGCGGTGACGTCACCTTGTCCCGTATTTGGGAGTGAGAAAGTTTGCAACCCTAACTACGGGCGCTGTCTGCACGGAGTTTGTACGTTCTCCCCGTGACCCGCCTGCGTTTCCCTCAAGATCTTCGGTTTCCTCCCACAATCCAAAGACGTGCGGGTTTGTAGGTGAATTGCCTTTGGTATAAATGTGTGTGTAGCATAGTGTTAATGTGCGGGGATCGCTGGTCGGCGCGGACCCGGTGGGCCGAAGGGCCTGTTTCCGCGCTGTATCTCTAAACTAAACTAAACTCACAACAACAATGCATGTCTCTGCAACTCCACTCACTTATTCTAAAGTCTTTGGCAAAATTCATCTTTGTGCCATTTCTCAGACATGCCCCCTTCAATGAGATTCATCAGGCCTTCACTTTTGCCAAAACACAACATTAATAAACCAAGATAAAATGGATGGCAATGATTAATTTATGCTCTTGTTGAAATTGCAGAGAGTTGTGGACGCAGCCCAGACCATCACACAAACCAACCTCCCTTCCACCGACTCCATCTACACCTCATGCTGCCTCGGCAAGGCCAGCAGCATAATCAAGGACCAGTCTCACCCCGGCCACTCCCTCTTCTCCCCTCTCCCATCGGGCAAGAGGTACAGAAGTGTGAAATCGCACACCTCCAGATTCAGGGACAGTTTCTTCCTGGCTGTTATCAGGCAATTGAACCATCCTACCACAACCAGAGAGCAGTGCTGAACTACTATCTACCTCATTGGTGACCCTCGTACTATACTTGATCGGACTTTGCTGGCTTTACCTTGCACTAAACGTTATTCCCTTATCATGTATCTGTACACTGTGGACGGCTCGATTGTAATCCAGTCTTTCCGCTGACTGGTTAGCACGCAACAAAAGCTTTTTACTGTACCTCGGTACACGTGACAATAAACTGAACTCAAACTCAAAGAAGGAATGTTGAATTAATTAAATTGGAAGGGTGGCACAGCTGGTAGAGCTTCATTTAGAGTCATAGAGTGATACAGTGTGGAAACAGGCCCTTCGGCCCAACTCGCCCATACCGGCCAACAATGTCCCAGCTACCCTAGTCCCACCTGCCTGCGCTTGGTCTATAACCCTCCAAACCTGTCCTATCCATGTACCTGTCCAACTGCTTCTTAAACGTTGGGATAGTCCCAGCCTCAGCTACCTCCTCTGGCAGCTCGTTCCATACACCCACCACCCTCTGTGTGGAAAAGTCGCCCCTTGGATTCCTATTAAATCTTTTCCCCTTCACCTTGAACCTATGTCCTCTGGTCCTCGATTCCCCTACTCTGGGCAAGAGACTCTGTGCATCTGCCCGATCTATTCCTCTCATGATTTTGTACACCTCTATAAGATCTCCCCTCATCCTCCCGCGCTCCATGGAATAGAGACCCAGCCTACTCAACCTCTCCCTGTAGCTCACACCCTCTAGTCCTGGCAACATCCTCGAGATTCTTTTCTGAACCCTTTCAAGCTTGGCATAATTATGTCACCAGAGGTTCCATTCACGACTACAAGACCAGACTCCCCATCATTAACCATCTCCACTTCACACCGCCCAATCAAAGACTTAGTCCCACCCTGGCAATTCCTCCTTCTCCCCGCTCCCGTCCCGCAAGAAAGTTCTAGAAGCGTGACGGCACCCCGCGGAAGACAAAGTGCCGGAGCAGGTCATCGGTTCGGGCAGGATCTCTGGGGAACATGGAGCCATGTGTTGAATTTTCCCCTGGCTGGTTAGCGAGCAACAAAAGCTTTTCACTGTACCTCGGCACCCGTGACAATCAACTAAAACTAACCAAACCGAACAAGGTCATAAGTGACAGGAACAGAATTAGGCCATTCGGCCCATCAAGTCTACTACGCCATTCAATCATGGCTGATCTATCTCTCCCTCTCAACCCCATTCTCCTGCCTCCTCCCCGTAACCCCTGACACCCGCACTAATCAATAATCTATCTCTGCCTTAAAAATATCCACTGACATGGCCTCCACAGCCGTCTGTGGCAATGAATTCCACAGATTCACCGCCCTTCGACTGAATAAATTCCTCCTCATCTCCTTCCTAAAGGAACGTCCTTCAATTCTGAGGCTGTGCCCTCTGGTCCTAGACTCTCCCACCAATGGAAACATCCTCTCCACATCCACTGTGTCCAGGCCTTTCACTATTTTGGTATGATGTTCTCAAAGCAAGCAGGAGACCACATAGTGCATACGTTTCCCGGACTCCCCGCCCCTCTGGGCCCCTCCCTCCCCTGACCGTGTCCATGTCGGTGTGGGTGCTCCCCCACCCCCCCTCCCTCCCCTGACCGTGTCCGTGTTCCGTGTCCGTGTCCGTGTGGGTGCCCGTGTCCTACCTGGTCTCCAGCGGCACATTGCTGCCAAGCACCCAGCTGTCCTGCAGCTGGACAGACTCCGGCGTGGTGGGCAGCTCGCTGGGTGGCGCGGCCGCGGGGGCCGGGCTCTGCGTCCGACGGTGGCTGACCGAGTTGCGGCTGAGCGATGTGACGGCCGGCGGCTGCTGGCCCAGGTGAGGCTTGTGCGCCGGAGGCAGAGGCTGCAGCGAGGCCTGGCTCTGGTGGTTGGCCGGTTGCTCTGCGAGGGAGAAGACCACAGGGGACGTGAGACATAGGAGCGCAGTTACAACGTCACACCACACGAGAAGGAATACACCATAACGACGCTAGACCTTGGAGCTAGGGGTTGCCAACTTCCCCACTCCCAAACACGGGACAAGGTGACGTCACCGCCCCCCGCGTGACCTCACCCAGCCAGCGGCCACGAGCTCCCGCTCCACCAATGGCGGCCGCCCGGACCGGGAGGCAGGTTGCTAACTTGCTAGTATACACTGGAATTTAGAAGGATGAGAGGAGATCTTATCGAAACGTATAAGATTATTAAGGGGTTGGACACGTTTGAGGCAGGAAACATGTTCCCAATGTTGGGGGAGTCCAGAACAAGGGGCCACAGTTTAAGAATAAGGGGTAGGTCATTTAGAACGGAGATGAGGAAAGACTTTTTCAGTCAGAGAGTTGTGAATCTGTGGAATTCTCTGCCACAGAAGGCAGTGGAGGCCAATTCTCTGAATGCATTCAAGAGAGAGCTAGATAGAGCTCTTAAGGACAGCGGAGTCAGGGGGTATGGGGAGAAGGCAGGAACGGGGTACTGATTGAGAATGATCAGCCATGATCACATTGAATGGCGGTGCTGGCTCGAATGGCCGAATGGCCTCCTCCTGCACCTATTGTCTAATGTCTACGCAACCTCCATTAGACGAACACACTCGGCCCCGCTCCCCGAACACACTCCGTTAGCCGACACTGTCCGCGGCCTACAGCGGCCCCCGGGCCTACAGTGTCCGGGCCTACACTGTCCGGGCCTACACTGTCCGGGCCTACACTGTCCGGGCCTACACTGTCCGGGCCTACACTGTCCGGGCCTACACTGTCCGGGCCTATCGTGTCTACGCCTATAGCGTCCGGGCCTACAGCGTCCCCCGGGCCTAATACGGGACAAGGGCGGTCCCGTACGGGACAAACCAATTTAGCCCAAAATACGGGATGTCCTGGCTAATATGGGACAGTTGGCAACCCTATTTGGAGTTCACAAGTTTACCGTAATGTTTGGGACACAGCATGTCATGTCATGACTTGGTGCTGAGAGCTCTCTTATACCTGCATGAAGGAGGCAACTAAACACACCTGAGCAATTACAAACACCTGTGAAGCCATGTGTCCCAAACACTATGGCACCCTGAAATGGGGGGACTATGAATAAACACAGCTGTAATTTCTACATGGTGAAACCAAAATGTATAAAAATGGCCTTTATTAAAATCTGACAATGTGCACTTTAACCACATGTGATTTTTTTTCTATTTCAAATCTCAAATTGCGGAGTACAGAGGCAAATTAATAAATGATGGGTCTTTGTCCCAAACATTCTGGAGGGCCCTGTAAGACAGGGGAGTAATATTATACCATTAGACCATTGGACAAGGATCAGACTGTGAGATACAGGAGTAGAACTTGACTTGACCAGAAGACAAAGGAGCCAAATTAGACCTTTCGACCTGGAATCGGAATTAGACCGTAAGACCGTGGACAGAGGAACAGAATTTTACCAAAAGACACAGGAGCAAAAATTGTACCATTAGACCATAGGATACAGGAGCAGAGTTGGACTATAAAACATAGGAACAAGATTAGACCATAACACCTTTGGAGCACAATTAGCCGATCAGACCAGAAGATCATGAGACATAGAGAGCGATACAGCATGGAAACAGGCCCTTCAGCCCAACTTGCCCACAACGACCAACATGCCCCATCCACACTAGTTCCACCTGCCTGCTTTTGGCCCATATCCCTCCAAACCTGTCCGATCCATGTACCCGTGTCTTTTAAATGCTGTTAGCGTGCCTGTCTCAGATACCTCCTCCGGCAGCTCGTTCCATACACCCACCGTCCGTTATGTGAAAAATTATCCCTCAGTTTCTTATAAAATCTTCCCCCCTTTCACCTTATAGAATAGGAAATAGGTGCAGGAGGAGGCCATTCGGCCCTTCAAGCCAGCACCGCCATTCATTGTGATCATGGCTGACCTCCCACAATCAGTAACCCGTGCCTGCCTTCTCCCCATATCCCTTGATTCCGCTAGCCCCGAGAGCTTTATCTAACTCTCTCTTAAATTAATCCAGTGAATTGGCCTCCACTGCCCTCTGTGGCAGAGAATTCCACAAATCTCTGGGTGAAAAAGTTTTTTCTCACCTCAGTTTTAAATGGCCTCCCCTTTATTCTTAGACTGTGTGGCCCCTGGTTCTGGACTCGCCCAACATTGGGAACATTTTTCCTGCATCTAGTTTGTCCAGTCCCTTTATAATTTTATCCCATTAAACCTATGTCGCCTGGTTCTCAATTCCCCCACTCTGGGCAATAGATTGTACATCCACCCAATCTATACCTCTTATGCTTTTATACACGTCTATAAAATCACCCCTCATCCTCCTGCACTCCAGGGAATAGAGTCCCAGCCTACTCAATTTCTCCCTATCGCTCAAACCCTCCAGTCCTGGCAACATCCTCGTAAATCTTCTCTGCATCCTTTCCAAGTTAACCACGTCTTTCCTGTAACATGGTTCGCAGAACTGAACACGATACTCTAAATGCGGCCTCACCAACGTCTTATATAACTGCAACATGACCTCCCAACCTCTGTACACCCAGGAGCAGAATTAGACCGTACCACCATTACACTTAGGATCAGAATTATAACATAAGATATAGGACCAGGATTATACCATAAAACCAGGAGGCAATGGAGCAGAATTAGAACATAACATCATTAGACCTAGCACCGCCCCCCCCCCCCGACCCCCTGACATCAGTCTGAAGAAGGGTCTCGATCCGAAACGTCACCCATTCCTTCTCTCCTGAGATGCTGCCTGACCTGCTGAGTTACTCCAGCATTTTGTGAATAAATACCTTCGATTTGTACCAGCATCTGCAGTTATTTTCTTATACTCATCAGACCTAGGATCACAATTATATCATTCCACCATTGGAGAATTAGACCATAAGATATCGGATCAGACTTGGATGATAAGACACAGGAGCAAAATTGTACCATAAACACCCACACACTCACATTCACACACAGATACAAGTAGATGCTCGTACACACACACACACACACACGTAGATGCGCACACACGCACACGCAAGCGCACACGCACAGTCAGACACACGCGCACACACACACACACACACACACACACACACACACACACACACACACACACACACACACACACACACACACACACACACACACACACACACACACACACACACACACACACACTCTCACTCTCACTCTCTCTCTCTCTCTCTCTCTCTCGGGCAGGTGTTGTGTGCTTCCCATGGTGCAGATTACAGCACAGCAGACAGAGTCTGACACGGGCAGCGCTGCCCACCGCTGAGTGTGGGATCTAGAGTCTGCCCACGTGCAGTGCTTAGGCTGCCCACCGCTCCCCCTCTGCAGCAGAGCCAAGCTGGGGTGAGATACCCCCCTCCCCCCTCCCCGACATCAGTCTGAAGAAGGGTCTCGCCCCGAAATGTCACCTATTCCTTCTCCCCTGAGATGCTGCCTGACCCGCTGAGTTACTCCAGCACTCTGTGAAACGTCACCTATCCATGTTCTCCAGAGATGCTGCCTGACCCGCTGAGTTACTCCAGCACTCTGTAATACAAGCAGCTCAGCTGTCAGTAACACACGGCCAGCTGCCAGTGGAGACTGCGGTTGGGGAGCACTTTCTATACAAGGCTCTGACAGGACATTACCATCTCAATTAGGGGCCTGGTACGTCTCTGGACAATTTGGCATCCCTTCCCGAAATAGTTGGCTCGCAGCTCTCCGTTGCCAAGTTAAGATTGTGTTTAGTTTAATTTAGTTTTAGAGATACAGCGCGGAAACAGGCCCTTTCGGCCCACCGGGTCCGCGCCGACCAGCAATCCCCGCACACTAACACTATCCTACACACACTGGGGACATTTTTTGCATTTATACCGAGCCAATTAACCTACAAACTTGCACGTCTTTGGAGTGTGGGAGGAAACCGAAGATCTCGGAGAAAACCCACGCAGGTCACGGGGAGAACGTACAAACTCCGTACAGACGGCGCCCGTAGTCGGGATGGAACCCGGGTCTCCGGCGCTGCATTCGCTGTGAGGCGGCAACTACCGCTGCGCCACCGTGCCGCACAAACATGTGTGTTGCATTCAGAACTCCACCATCAGCACGGCAAGTTAATATCCAGCCAGTCTCGGGTTTGGAACATTGGCACGGTGGCGCAGCGGTAGAATTGCTGCCTCACAGCGAATACAGCGCCAGAGACCCGGGTTCCATCCTGACTGCAGGCGCTGTCTGTGCGGAGTTTGTACGTTCTCCCCATGACCTGCGTGGGTTTTCTCCGGGTGCTCCGGTTGCCTCCCACACTCCTAAGACGTGCAGGTTTGTAGGTTTAATTGGCTTCTATAAACTGTGTAGGATAGTGCGAGTGTGTGGGGATCGCTGGTCGGCGCGGACGCAGTGGGCCAAAGGTCCTGTTTCTGTGCTGGATCTCAAAACTACGCTAAACCACATCAAAGGGCAAAGACCAACAATGTCGCCAGAAAGATGAGTAAGCTAAAGGACAGGAACACTTCAGATTTCTGCAAAGAAGGCTCAAGGCATTAACAGTAAAATTGAAAGAGGAATATGACAGTAATCCAGAGAGGACTGTAAAATCAGACCATAAATGATATTTGAAAAGGAAAACCTAAGGAGGAAATGCTAACATGATTCCTCGGTGACTGAGAACGAATGGATTTTATTGGAGAATAAATGAAATGACAGAGACATTTCATAAATATTTTGTGTCCGTCTTCGCAAGGCTTGGAGCCGGGCAGGAAATAGTGGAGAATAACAGCCCCATTTGCTTGCATGTGAGTGGGGTAACCTACGATGAGCGTTTGTGGGCACTGGGCCTGTACTCGCTGGAGTTTTGAAGGATGAGGGGGGACCTCAGTGAAACTTACCGAACAGTGAGCGGCCTGGATAGAGTGGATGTGGAGAGGATGTTCCCACTAGTGGGAGAGTCTACAGAAACTCTTATAGAAACTTACAAAATTCTTAAGGGGTTGGACAGGCTAGATGCAGGAAGATTGTTCCCGATGTTGGGGAAGTCCAGAACAAGGGGTCACAGTTTAAGGATAAGGGGGAAGTCTTTTAGGACCGAGATGAGAACGTATTTTTTCATACAGAGTGGTGAATCTGTGGAATTCTCTGCCACAGAAGGTAGTTGAGGCCAGTTCATTGGCTATATTTAAGAGGGAGTTAGATGTGGCCCTTGTGGCTAAAGGGATCAGGGGGTATGGAGAGAAGGCAGGTACGGGATACTGAGTTGGATGATCAGCCATGATCATATTGAATGGCGGTGCAGGCTCAAAGGGCCGAATGGCCTACTCCTGCACCTATTTTCTATGTTTCTATGTTTCTATGAGTCTAGGACCAGAGGGCACAGAATTAAAGGACGTTCCTTTAGGAAGGAGATGAGGAGGAATTTCTCTAGTCAGAGGGCGGTGAATCTGTGGAATTCATTGCCACAGACGGCTGTGAAGGCCAAGTCAGAGATAGATAGATTCTTCACTAGTGTGGGTATCAGGGGAGAAGGCAGGAGAATGGGGTTAGGAGGGAGAGATAGATCAGCCATGATGGAATGGCGTAGACTAGATGGGCCGAATGGTCTGATTCTGGTATCACTTATGAACATAGAACTCAAGGCCTTCCTCTTCATGTATCCATTTATCAGTACATTTAATGGTGGAAGAGGCAAGAAGGGCCGAATGGCCCACATCTACTGCTATTTCGTACTTTCTTGGTGAAAACACAGAGTGCTGGAGTAACTCAGGGAGTCAGGCAGCATCTCTGGAGAACATGGATAGGTGACGTTTCACAGAGTGCTGGAGTAACTCAGCGGGTCAGGCAGTATCTCGGGAGAGAAGGAATGGGCAACGTTTCGGGTCGAGACCCTTCTTCAGGCTTCTTCAGGGTCTCGACCCGAAACGTCGCCCACTCTTTCTCTCCCGAGATGCTGCCTGACCCGCTGAGTTACTCCAGCTTTTTGTGTCTACTTTGCAATCTACAGACCTGCACGCCTTCGGAGTATGGGTGGATACGGGCGGCACGGTAGCGCAGCGGTAGAGTTGCTGCTTTACAGCGAATGCAGCGCCGGAGACTCAGGTTCGATCCTGACTACGGGTGCTGCACTGTAAGGAGTTTGTACGTTCTCCCCGTGACCTGCGTGGGTTTTCTCCGAGATCTTCGGTTTCCTCCCACACTCCAAAGACGTGCAGGTTTGTAGGTTAATTGGCTGGGTAAATGTAAAAATTGTCCCTAGTGGGTGTAGGATAGTGTTAATGTACGGGGATCGCTGGGCGGCACGGACTTGGTGGGCCGAAAAGGCCTGTTTCCGGCTGTATATATATGATATGATGATATGAAACCGGAGCACCCGGAGAAAACCCACGCAGGTCACGGGGAGAAAGTACAGACACCGTACAGACGGCACCCGTGGTCAGGATGGAACCCGGGACTCTGGCACTGTGAGGCAGCAGCTCTACCCGCCGCGCCACCGTCCCGCAACAAGATTCCTGCACGTGGCTTGTGAGTCAATCTCTTACTTTCTTCTCAAAATGTACTTGGGGGCCAAGAACGTTTTATCTGTTTGCTTCCGAGCCCTTACACACTCAGCATGGAGCAGAGGTACAGTTCACAATTAGATTTGTGATTACGATCCTCTCCTGCATTTAATGGATTAGCCACAGGTGACAAAGTACATATCGTAGCTAATCACAGCACGGCACTTTAAGGATTACAACGGGAAAGTTACAGAACAGCTGAAAGACTCTGGCTGACCGTAGGTATCAGAAATTCAAGTACAAAGCACGTCTATCACTTTTTATCACAGAATGCTGGAGTAACTTGAATCAAGGGGTATGGGGAGAAGGCAGGCACGGGTTACTGATTGTGGACGATCAGCCATGATCACAATGAATGGCGGTGCTGGCTCGAAGGGCCAAATGGCCTCCTCCTGCACCTATTTTCTACGTTTCCATGTTTGCAATGGAAATGGAGAGGTATCCTGAACCAACATCTCAAAACAGGGGAAGAGAAACTGATGCGGGCGGCACGGTGGCGCAGTGGTACAGTTGCTGCCTTACAGCGAATGCAGCGCCGGAGACTCAAGTTCGATCCCGACTACGGGCGCCGTCTGTACGGAGTTTGTACGTTCTCCCCGTGACCTGCGTGGGTTTTCTCCGAGATCTTCGGTTTCCTCCCACACTCCAAAGACGTGCAGGTATGTGGGTTAATTGACTGGGTAATATGTATAAATTGTCCCTAGTGTGCGTAGGATAGTGATAATGTGTGGGGATCGCTGGGCGGCACGGACTCGGTGGGCCGAAGGGCCTGTTTCCGCGCTGTATCTCTAAATCTAAATCTAAAATGAACGCAGCGGCAGACAAGCGGGCACGCAGAAAGGAGCGCAGCAACTTCAACAGACCAGAGACCGCACACAATAGACAATAGGTGCAGGAGGAGGCCATTCGGCCCTTCGAGCCAGCACCGCCATTCAATGTGATCATGGCTGATCATTCTCAATCAGTACCCCGTTCCTGCCTTCTCCCCATACCCCCTGACTCCGCTATCCTTAAGAGCTCTATCTAGCTCTCTCTTGAATGCATTCAGAGAATTGGCCTCCACTGCCTTCTGAGGCAGAGAATTCCACAGATTCACAACTCTCTGACTGAAAAGGTTTTTCCTCATCTCCGTTCTAAATGGCCTACCCCTTATTCTTAAACTGTGGCCCCTGGTTCTGGACTTCCCCAACATTGGGAACATGTTTCCTGCCTCTAACGTGTCCAACCCCTTAATAATCTTATATGTTTCGATAAGATCTCCTCTCATCCTTCTAAATTCCAGTGTATACAAGTCTAGTCGTTCCAGTCTTTCAACATATGACAGTCCCGCCATTCCTGGAATTAACCTAGTAAACCTACGCTGCACGCCCTCACTCCCACATTGTCCTCTTCAGCCACCAGCAGCACAGCTCTAGCCGAGGTGTGGAGCAAGCTGCCAACTAGGACACGTCACCCACGGTCAGCCATGACCCACGGGGGCCTAAGAAGAAGATGTTTACAGGTACAATTACAGTTATGATCAGGTGCCCTGATTTCAGTTTTCGCTATTAATTTCTCCCAGTTTGATGGGGAATGCATGGTAATTTGTTTGTAGTGTAATATAATTCCATGTTATGTTCCATCTGCTGTCATCCAATAAATAATGGTGGAAATCTTTACAGTAATCAATGACTTTGTATTGATCGGGGCAGTAAATGGCTTTACTGGCAAATTTTCAATACTTCTGAGAAAGGGGCAGAAACTATTCACCCTGATTTATTTGCAAAGTGCATGCTTAAGAGACATTAGCTCAACCACATTCCATCCAATTCATTAAAGCCATCCTGACGATATAATAGTCATAGAGTGATACAGCGTGGAAACAGGTCCTTCGGCCCAACTTGCCCACACCGGCCAACATGTCCCAGCTACACTAGTCCCACCTGCCTGCGTTTGGCCCATATCCCTCCAAACCTGTCCTATCCATGTAATTGTCTAAACGTTTCTTAAACATTGTGATAGTCCCTGCGTCAACTACTTCCTCTGGCAGCTCATTCCACTAGCGGTTGCCAACTTCTTCACTCCCAAATACGGGACAAGGTGATGTCACCGCCCCGCGTGACCTCACCCAGCCAGCGGCCACGTGCTCCCACTCCACCAATGGCGGCCGCCCGGGCCGGGAGGCGAGTTGCTACGCAACCTCCGTTAGGCAGCATCCGGGCCTACACTCTCTGGGACTGCTGTGGCCTCCGGGGCCCCACAGTGTCCGGGGCCCCACAGTGTCCGGGGCCCCACAGTGTCCGGGGCCCCACAGTGTCCGGGGCCCCACAGTGTCCGGGGCCCCACAGTGTCCGGGGCCCCACAGTGTCCGGGGCCCCACAGTGTCCGGGGCCCCACAGTGTCCGGGGCCCCACAGTGTCCGGGGCCCCACAGTGTCCGGGGCCCCACAGTGTCCGGGGCCCCACAGTGTCCGGGGCCCCACAGTGTCCGGGGGCCCACAGTGTCCGGGGCCCACAGTGTCCGGGGCCCCACAGTGTCCGGGGCCCCACAGTGTCCGGGGCCCCACAGTGTCCGGGGCCCACAGTGTCCGGGGCCCCACAGTGTCCGGGGCCCCACAGTGTCCGGGGCCCCACAGTGTCCGGGGCCCCACAGTGTCCGGGGCCCCACAGTGTCCGGGGCCCCACAGTGTCCGGGGCCCACAGTGTCCGGGACCCACAGTGTCCGGTCCTACAACGCCGTCCATGCCTAATACAGGACAAGGGATGTCCCGGCTAATACGGGACAGTTGGCAACCCTGGTCATAAAACACAACAAGATATATGAAACGTGCAATATCCCCCTAAACCTGTCCGATCCATGTACCTGTCTAAATGGGTTTTTTTTCCAGTTGATCTCAAGGATAGATTTTTCAAGTTGAAGTTGTCGAACTCTGTGTGACTCTGGGACTTGCAGTTTGCAAAATCCATGCACGCAGAGCCCAGAGCAACAGAAGATATTTATTTTTCTTCCACAGTACAGAAGACAGAGTTGCCTCCTTTCTAAACATGAATTGTACTTTGCTGGGATATAGATGCTTCCCCCCGTTGTCTCCCATTTCACAGCGTGCAGCGTTTTCTGACAGATATATAATTAGACTGCACGAGATCAACGAACAAAACAATTCTTTCACAGCCAAGACACAAGAAATACATCATGGAAATTTAGCCTCAGTCGACGCACAAATATTTCAGCACCATCGCCGTACAGGGCGGCACGGTGGCGCAGCGGTAGAGTTGCCGCCTTACAGCGAACGCAGCGCCGGAGACCCGGGTTCCATCCCGACTACGGGCGCCGTCTGTACGGAGTTTGTACGTTCTCCCCGTGGGTTTTCTCCGAGATCTTCGGTTTCCTCCCACACCCCAAAGACGTGCGGGTTTATTTATTTATTTCTTTATTTTTTATTTTAGAGATACAGCGCGGAAACAGGCCCTTCGGCCCACCGGGTCCGCGCCGACCAGCGATCCCCGCACACCAACACTATCCTACACACACACTAGGGACAACTTTTTTTTTACATTTACCCAGTCAATTAACCTACAAACCTGCACGTCTTTGGAGTGTGGGAGGAAACCGAAGATCTCGGAGAAAACCCACGCAGGTCACGGGGAGAACGTACAAACTCCGTACAGACGGCGCCCGTAGTCAGGATCGAACCCGGGTCTCCGGCGCTGCATTTGCTGTAAGGCAGCAACTCTACCGCTGCGCCACCGTGCTCTGCCGCCCACAAGTTTGTAGGTTAATTGGCTTGGTAAATGTAAAAATTGTCCCAAGTGGGTGTAGGATAGTGTTAGTGTGCGGGGCTCACTGGTCGGCGCGGACACGGTGGGCTGAAAGGGCCTGTTTCCGCGCTGTATCTCTACGCTAAATTCCAATCGACTGATGTGCCTTTGTTAATGCTGTTCACTGTGCTGACAATGCAACAATAAAATTCGTACTTGCGGCAGCATTGCATGTCTGTAACTATTCTGTAAACTAAAACTGTAAAGTTATTACTGTTTCAGTTCAGTTTAGTTTATTGTTGCGGGCTAACCAGTCAGCGGAAAGGCTGTAGAAACATAGAAAATAGGTGCAGGAGTAGGCCATTCGGCCCTTCAAGCCAGCACCGCCATTCAATACGATCGTGGCTGATCATACACAATCTGTACCCCGTTCCTGATTTTTTCCGCCATATTCCCTGATTCCGTTAGCCCAAAGAGCTAAATCTAACTCTCTCATGAACACATCCAGTGAATTGGCCTCCACTGCCATCTGTGGCAGAGAATTCCACAGATTCAATAGACTGTAGACAATAGACAATAGGTGCAGGAGGAGGCCAATCGGCCCCTCGTGCCAGCACCGCCATCCAATGTGATCATGGCTGATCATCCACAATCAGTACCCCGTTCCTGCCTTCTCCCCATACCCCCTGACTCTGCTATCCTTAAGATCTCTATCTAGCTCTCTCTTGAATGCATTCAGAGAATTGGCCTCCACTGCCTTCTGAGGCAGAGAATTCCACAGATTCACAACTCTCTGACTGAAAAAGTTTTTCCTCATCTCCGTTCTAAATGTCCAACCCCTTATTCTTAAACTGTGGCCCCTTCACAACTCACAAGGTACATGGATAGGACAGGTTTAGAGGAATATGGGCCAAATGCAGGCAGCTGGGAATAATGTAGATGGGACACAAAAAACTAGAGTAACTCAGTGGGTCAGGCAACATCACTGGAGATTTACAGCGAATGCAGCGCCGGAGATTCAGGTTCGATCCTGACTACGGGTGCTGCACTGTAAGGAGTTTGTACGTTCTCCCCGTGACCTGCGTGGGTTTACTCCTCCCACACTCCAAAGACGTACAGGTATGTAGGTTAATTGGCTGGGTAAATGTAAAAATTGTCCCTAGTGGGTGTAGGATAGTGTTAATATACGGGGATCACTGGGCGGCACGGACTTGGAGGGCCGAAAAGGCCTGTTTCCGGCTGTATGTATATGATATGATATGATGATGAAAAGCAATGGGTGACGTTTCGGGTCGAGCTCTATCTAACTCTCTCTTGAAAACAATACATGATTACAATCGAGCCATTCACAGTATACAGATACATAAGGGAATAACGTTTAGTGCAAGGTAAAGCCAGCAAAGTCCGATCAATAATAGTCTGAGGGTCCCCGATAAGGTAGATAGTAGTTCAGCACTGCTCTCTGTTTGTGGTAGGCTGTGGACAAGCTAGATGCAGGAAAAATGGTCCCAATGTTGTGGGAGTCCAGAACCAGGGGCCACACAGTCTAAGAATAAAGGGGAGGCCATTTAAAACTTGGGTGAGAAAAAACATTTTCACCCAGAGAGTTGTGAATTTGTGGAACTCTCTGCCACAGAGGGCAGTGGAGGGCAATTCACTGGATGGATTTAAAAGAGAGCTAGATAGAGCTCTAGGGGCTAGTGGAATCAAGGGATATGGGGATTTTTAGATTTAGAGATACAGCGCAGAAACAGGCCCTTCAGCCCACCGGGTCCGCGCCGCCCAGCGATCCCCTACACTAACACTATCCTACACCCACTAGGGACAATTTTTACATTTATACCCAGCCAATTAACCGACAAACCTGCATGTCTCTGAAGTGTGGGAGGAAACCGGAGATCTCGGAGAAAACCCACGCAGGTCACGGGGAGAACGTACAAACTCCGTACAGACAGCACCCGTAGTCAGGATCGAACCCGAGTCTCTGGCGCTGCATTCGCTGTAAGGCAACAACTCTACCGCCGCGCCACCGTGGGAGAAGGCAGGCACGGGTTACTGATTGTGGACAATCAGCCATGATCACAATGAATGGCGGCGCTGGCTCGAAGGGCCGAATGGCCTCCTCCTGCACCTATTTTCTATGATTCTATGTGGTAGGTGGATTCCCAGCACACATGGGGATAGCAACACAGCGGCTCTCATTTCAGGTGAAGAGTTCACCCATACTTCAGATGCCATTTCAGGCTTGTCCTTCTGTTGTTTGGTCCAAAGCTGCATTGTTACACTGAGAAATGTCAAGTGCTGGCATTAGACGTACATTTATGTGGATAAATAACCCACAGCAGACAGTGACGCTGACATTTTGTGTTGCCTGTCTCTCTCAGTAAATCTGCAGCACCAAAGGTCAGAGAAGGATCATGGCCATATCATATTTTACAGTTGTTAAAATGCTTGATAACATCCAGAAACCATCCTTAAAAAAAAAACGCTGAGATTTTATTTACCGAATCGTGAAAAGCCTGGATAGAGTGGATGTAGAGAGGATGTTTCCACTAGTGGGAGAGTCTAGGACCAGAGGGCACAGCCTCAGAATTAAAGGGCGTTCCTTGAGGAAGGAGATGAGGAGGAATTTCTTCAGTCAGAGGGCGGTGAATCTGTGGAATTCACTGCCACAGAAGGCTGTGGAGGCCAAGTCAGTGGATATATTTAAGGCAGTGGTAGATAGATTCTTGATTAGATTCAAGTCTCAGTTTATTGTCACATGTGCCAATTAAGGTACAGTGAATTTTGAGTGACCATACGGCCACACTAACTGAGGCCAGTTCATTGGCTATATTTAAGAGGGAGTTAGATGTGGCCCTTGTGGCTAAAGGGATCAGGGGGTATGGAGAGAAGGCAGGTACGGGATACTGAGTTGGATGATCAGCCATGATCATATTGAATGGCGGTGCAGGCTCGAAGGGCCGAATGGCCTACTCCTGCACCTATTTTGCTATGTTTCTATGTTTCTAAAAGCAACAAGACGCAGCGGATTCTACATTCCTCACTGTGATGGAAGGTAATAAAGTTCAATCAGCTTCCTCTTTGTTACAGGTGTCAGGGGTTATGGGGAGAAGGCAGGAGAATGGGGTTAGGAGGGAGAGATAGATCAGCCGTAATTGAATGGCAGAGTAGACTTGATGGGCTGAATGGCCTAATTCTGCTCCTACCCCTTATGAACTATTTGGAGTAGTGCGTTCAGTTCTGGTCACCCCATTACAGGATGGGTATGGAGGCTTTGGAGAGGGTGCAGAGGAGGTTCACCAGAACGCTGCCTGGATTAGAGGGTATTAGTGACAGGGAGAGGCTAGACAGACTTGGATAGTTTTCTCTCGAACATCAGAGATCGCGGTGAGACCTGACAGAAGTATATGAAATTGTGAGAGGTGTAGATAGGGTAGACAATCTGAACCTTTTTCCCAGGATGGTAAAAATAAACCATTGAATGGTGATGTTGGCTCGAAGGGCCAAATGGCCTACTCCTGCACCTATTGTCTATTGTCTATTAGAGGGTGTTGCTTTAAGTGTGATAGGGAAAAGTTTAAAGGAGATGTGCAGGACAAGTTTCTACACAGAGTCGGGGTTGCCAACTTCCTCACTCCAAAATACGGGACAAGATGGCGTCATCGCCCCGCGCCCCTCGTGACCTCACCCAGCCAGCGGCCACGTGCTCCCGCTCCACCAATGGCGGCCGCCCGGCCCGGGAGGCGGGTTGCTAAGCAACCTCTGTTAGCCGGTGCCCGGGCCTCTGGGCCTACAGTGTCCGGGCCTACACCGTACGGGCCTACAGCGCCCCCTGGGCCTAATACAGGACAAGGGCGGTCCCGTACGGGACAAACCAATATAGCCCAAAATACGGGATGTCCCGGCTAATACGGGGCAGTTGGCAACCCTAGTGGTGAGTGCCTGGAATGCATTGTCGGGGGTGGGTGGTTGGAGCTGATACATTAGTGGTGTACAAGAGGCTTTTAGATGGGCATATGGATATGCAGGGACTGGAGGGATATGGATTATGTTCTGGCAGACAAGAGTTGGTCTTGGCATCACATTCAGCATAGGCATTGGCCAGTTCCTGCACTGTACTGTTATAGAGTCATACAGTGATACAGTGTGGAAACAGGCCCTTTGGCCCAACTCGCCCGCACCGGCCAACAATGTCCCTGCTACACTAGTCCCACGAGCCTGCGCTTGGTCCATATCCCTCCAAACCTGTCCTGTCCATGTTCCTGTTCTAAGGTAGACACAAAATGACCCGAAACGTCACCCATTCCTTCTCTCCTAATCTGAGGAAGGACATTCTAGCCTTAGAGGGAGTACAGAGAAGGTTCACCAGATTGATCCCTGGGATGGCAGGACTTTCATATGAAGAAAGACTGGATAGACTGGGCTTGTACTCGCTGGAATTTAGAAGACTGAGGGGGGATCTTATAGAAACATATAAAATTCTTAAGGGGTTGGAGAGGCTAGATGCGGGAGGATTGTTCCCGATGTTGGGGAAGTCCAGAACAAGGGGTCACAGTTTAAGGATAAGGGGGAAGTCTTTTAGGACCGAGATGAGAAAACATTTCTTCACACAGAGTGGTGAGTCTGTGGAATTCTCTGCCACAGAAGGTAGTTGAGGCCAGTTCATTGGTTATATTTAAGAGAGAGTTAGATGTGGCCCTTGTGGCTAAAGGGATCAGGGGGTATGGAGAGAAGGCAGGTACGGGATACTGAGTTGGATGATCAGCCATGATCATATTGAATGGCGGTGCAGGCTCGAAGGGCCGAATGGCCTACTCCTGCACCTATGTTTCTATGTCCATAACCCTCCAAAACTGTCCTATCCATGTACCTGTTCTAAGGTAGACACAAAATGACCCGAAACGTCACCCATTCCTTCTCTCCAGAGATGCTGCCTGACCCGCTGAGTTACTCCAGCATTTTATGTCTACCTTCGATTTAAACCAGCATCTACAGTTTTCTTTCCTACCCTGTTCTAGTCATATTAAAAATTGCTAGTCATATTAAATGTAATTTGGCCATCAGGGCAATGGGAGCCTAAAAGTACAAGTTCAGTCCATTTGTCTATAAAACATATGGCTTGGGTCTTAATTGCTCAAGCAAGAAGCTAGAGCTTTTCTCCTTGAAGGAGAAACGTGGGTGACCTTCTGTGGAGATCAAAGGGAGTTAACGTGCTTGTTAGTAGGAAACTAGAATTAGAAACTAGAAACTGGAATTTAGAAGGATGAGAGGAGATCGTATCGAAACGTATAAGATTATTAAAGGGTTGGACACGTTAGAGGCAGGAAACTTGTTCCCAATGTTGGGGGAGTCCAGAACAAGGGGCCACAGTTTAAGAATAAGGGGTAGGCCATTTAGAACTGAGATGAGGGAAAACTTTTTCAGTCAGAGAGTTGTGAATCTGTGGAATTCTCTGCCTCAGAAGGCAGTGGAGGCCAATTCTCTGAATGCATTCAAGAGAGAGCTAGATAGAGCTCTTAAGGATAGCGGAGTCAGGGGGTATGGGGAGAAGGCAGGAACAGGGTCGTACATTGGGAACATGTTTCCTGCCTCTAACGTGTCCAATCCCTTAATAATCTTATACGTTTCGATAAGATCTCCTCTCATCCTTCTAAATTCCAGTGTATACAAGCCTAGTCGCTCCAGTCTTTCAACATATGACAGTCCCGCCATTCCGGGAATTAACCTAGTAATAAACTAAAGTCAACTCAACTCAACTCAGATATGTATAAATATAAATGTATATACACACACAAAAGGCAGCACAGTGGCACTGTGGTTAGGGTTGCCAACTTCCTCACTCCCAAATAAGGGACAAGGTGACGTCACCGCCCCGCGCCCCGCGCCCCACGTGACCTCACCCAGCCAGCGGCCACGTGCTCCCGCTCCACCAATGGTGACCGCCCGGGCCGGGAGGCGGGTTGCTACGCAACCTCCGTCAGGCGGTCCCCGGGCCTCCGGGCCTACACTGTCCGGGACTGCTGCGGCCTAGTGTTCGGGGCTACAGTGTCCGGGCCTACAGTGTCCGGGCCTGCAGTGTCCGGGCCTAATACAGGACAAGGGCGGTCCCGTACGGGACAAACTAATTTAGCCCAAAATACGGGATGTCCCGGCTAATACAGGACAATTGGCAACCCTAACTGCGGTGGACTTGCTGCCCGAAATAACCACAGAACTGATTGTGCCACTGGCTATAGGGAGCAGGTTTCACCGTCCAAAGACAGAGACAGAGAGAGCTCGAGAGCTCACTTAATGATCTCACAGAACGCAAATTAATTAGGCATGAGTTTAAACATTGCTTCAGCTGTGACAGCTGTCTTCATCAAACAATGTTATTGTCTAAAATTTAGTCTTTACGTTGCACTGATACTTTTTTGTGATCCTTTTTCGTTAGAGATCCAGGGTGGAAACAGGCCCTTCGGCCCACCGAGTCCGTGCCGACCAGCGAACGCCCCGTACACAAGCACTGTCTTTCACACAATGGGGACAATTTTACAATTTTACTGAAGCCAATTACAGGATCGAAGAAGGGTCTCGACCCGAAACGTCACCCATTCCTTCTCTCCTGAGATGCTGCCCGACCCGCTGAGTTACTCCAGCATTTTGTGAAACAAATACCTTCGATTTGTACCAGTATCTGCAGTTATTTTCTTCCAATTACAGGATCGGCCAAAGTCAGCATGGAGGGGAAATCACGCTTGACTAATCTTCTGGAACTTTTTCAGGATGTAACAAGTAGAATGGATGAGGGAGAGCCAGTGGATGTGGTGTATCTGGACTTTCAGAAAGCCTTTGACAAAGTCCCACACAGGAGATTGCTGGCTCGAAGGGCCAAATGGCGTACTCCTGCACCTATTTTTCTTGGTGCCTTCTAGCATATTTAGAAGATAGATACAATATGCTGGAGTAACTCAGCAGGACCGGCAGGAGCTTTGGAGTGAAGGGATGGGTGATGTATCAGGTTGAGATCCTTCTTCAGACAGGATGTCAGGGTTGCTGCAGAGTGAGTGGACCCCCAACCCCAAAGAAGGACCCCAACCCCAAACGTCACCCATTCCTTTCCTCCAGAGATGCTGCCTGACCCGCTGAGTTACCCCAGCATTTTGTGATTTTCTTATATACATCGATCAGCCAAAACATTATGACCTGATGAGCCAAAACATTATGGCCACCTGCCTAATATGCTGTTGGTCCTCCGTGTGCAGCCCCATGCGCAGCAGGGTGCGATGCACTGTGTATTGTGACACATTCCTCCCGTGACCACCATTAATGTTTTCTGTGACTTGTGCCACAGTCGACCTTCTGTCGGTTCGGACCAGACGGGACAGCCTTCGTTGCCCTCGCGCATCGATGAGCCTTGGGCGCCCAACACCCTGTCTGTCGCCGGTTTATGGTTTGTACCTCCTCGGACCACTGTCAGTCGGTACTCACCACTGCTGACCGGGAGCACCCCACAAGCCTTGCCGTTTCAGAGATGCTCTGACCCAGTCATCTGGCCGTAACAATTTGGCCCTTGTCAAAGTCGCTCAGGTCTTTACTCCTGCCCATTTCTCCTGCATCCAACACGTCAACTTCAAGAACTGACTGTTCACTTGCTGCCTAATATATCCCACCCCTTGACAGGTGCCATTGTAACAAGATAATCAATGTTATTCACTTCGCCTGTCAGTGGTCATAATGTTTTGGCTGATCGGTGTATGTCAATACACAAAAGAACAGAAGGATTGTGTGCTGTACACCCTTCATACCTATAACTTTAGCCAGAGTTAGATCTGATTTTTTCGTATAAAGTTGAAATACTGATGTTTGCTGCTGACAGGGGATTATTGTATTGGATTCAGACTGTTCAAACATTTAATTAAGCACTTTCACAATTGACCAAGATTCCACTCAATTAGCTTAGATTGGATTCTAAGCTCAGGCAGCTATCTGGTTCATCTGGTTAATGTTATCTCCAAGCCAGTCTCTTATTTGCCACTCTGTAAATAAAAGGATGTCCAAGTTTCTTTGAAATATTTCCCATCCTCTACAAAGTCCCCATCACGCATCATCGATCTCTGTTGACCATGTTATAAGATCATAAGTACAGCCATGATCACATTGAATGGCGGTGCTGGCTCGAAGGGCCAAATTGCCTCAATAGACAATAGACAATAGGTGCAGGAGTAGGCCATTCAGCCCTTCGAGCCAGCACCGCCATTCAATGCGATCATGGCTGATCACTCTCAATCAGTACCCCGTTCCTGCCTTCTCCCCATACCCCCTCACTCCGCTATCCTTAAGAGCTCTATCCAGCTCTCTCTTGAAAGCATCCAACGAACTGGCCTCCACTGCCTTCTGAGGCAGAGAATTCCACACCTTCACCACTCTCTGACTGAAAAAGTTCTTCCTCATCTCCGTTCTAAATGGCCTACCCCTTATTCTTAAACTGTGGCCCCTTGTTCTGGACTCCCCCAACATTGGGAACATGTTATCTGCCTCTAATGTGTCCAATCCCCTAATTATCTTATATGTTTCAATAAGATCCCCCCTCATCCTTCTAAATTCCAGTGTATACAATCCCAATCGCTCCAGCCTTTCAACATACGACAATCCTGACATTCCGGGAATTAACCTAGTGAACCTACGCTGCACGCCCTCCATAGCAAGAATATCCTTCCTCAAATTTGGAGACCAAAACTGCACACAGTACTCCAGGTGCGGTCTCACCAGGGCCCGGTACAACTGTAGAAGGACCTCTTTGCTCCTATACTCAACTCCTCTTGTTACGAAGGCCAACATTCCATTGGCTTTCTTCACTGCCTGCTGTACCTGCATGCTTCCTCCTGCACCTATTGTCTATTGTCTATTGTTGAGTCAAGAGCCTGTCCCACGTAGGTGATGTTAAGGTGACTGCCGGTGACTAGCTGTGGCTGAACGTTGGCCGGGGTGTCGCGCGCGGGCGTGATCGTGATCGTGACCGTGAGGAGTCTTCAATGAATCGTAGCGGATCTCGGCGCGTCGCGGAAACATTTACCCGCTAGACATTTCTGTGCGGCAGCTGGCTTGTGGCCAGGTACGGCAGCTTATTGCGGGCGCTGTCTGTCGCACGCTGTCCCCAGGTTTGCTAGGATGTCGCAGATGTGTTTAGAAGCACGTAATATTAAATTAAGAAAAGGCATCTGAAGATACCAGAAGATAGTTTTGTTTAACCAGTTTATTTACCGTCAGGACATTTGACGGGTGGATTGGAGGCGACGGTTTGACGGTCAGGTAAGCGTGGGGATTTGGCGATGTTTCCGAAGATGGTGTAATCTCTTAGCCAGGTGCTAGTTTCACAAAGAAAAGTGACTTTCCCTCTCTCTCTCTCTCTCTCTCTCTCTCTCTCTCTCTCTCTCTCTCTCTCTCTCTCTCTCTCTCTCTCTCTCTCTCTCTCTCTCTCTCTTCTCTCTCTCTCCTCTCTCTCTCTCTCTCTCTCTCTCTCTCTCTCTCTCTCTCTCTCTCTCTCTCTCTCTCTCTCTCTCTCTCTCTCTCTCTCTCTCTCTCTCTCTCTCTCTCTCTCTCTCTCTCTCTCTCTCTCTCTCCCCTTCTCTCTCTCTCACACACACTCACCCCTCCCTCCCACTCACACTCTCCTCTCTCTCCCTCTCTCTCTCTCCTCTCTCCCTCCCTCTCTCCCTCCCTCTCTCCTCCCTCCCCCTCCCTCCCACTCACACACTCTCCTCTCTCTCTCTCCCTCCCTCTCTCCCTCCCTCCCTCTCTCCCTCCCTCCCCCTCCCTCCCACTCACACACTCTCCCCTCTCTCTCTCCCTCTCTCCCTCCCTCTCTCCCTCCCTCTCTCCCTCCCTCTCTCCCTCCCCCTCCCTCCCACTCACACACACTCTCCTCTCTCTCTCTCCCTCCCTCCCCCCCCCTCCCTCCCACTCACACACTCCTCTCTCTCTCTCCCTCCCTCCCCCCTCCCTCCCACTCACACTCTCTCTCTCTCTCTCTCTCTCCCCCTCCTCTCTCTCCCCCTCCCCTCTCTCTCCTCTCTCCCTCCTCGCTCTTTCTCCCTCCTCTCTCTCACACACACACACACTCTCCCTCTCCCCCTCCCTCTCCCTCTCCCTCTCTGACACACTCACCCCTCCCTCCCACTCACACACTCTCCTTTCTCCCTCTCTCTCTCTCTCTCCCTCTCTGACTGGTGCCGACCTGACTCGGCATTGTCGTGGTCATTGTCGTGGTCATTGTCGCGGTCGTTGTCGCGGTCATTGTCGCGGTGATTGTGGTGGTCATTGTGGTGGTCATTGTCATGGTCATTGTGGTGGTCATTGTCGTGGTCATTGTGGTGGTCATTGTGGTGCTCATTGTGGTGGTCATTGTCATGGTCATTGTCGTGGTCATTGTCGTGGTCATTGTCGTGGTCATTGTCGTGGTCATTGTCGTGGTCATTGTTGCGGTCATTGTGGTGGTCATTGTGGTGGTCATTGTCATGGTCATTTTCGTGGTCATTGTCGCGGTCATTGTCGTGGTCATTGTGGTGGTCATTGTCATGGTCATTTCGTGGTCATTGTCGCGGTCATTGTCATGGTCATTGTGCTGGTCATTGTGGTGGTCATTGTGGTGGTCATTGTCGTAGGGTGAAAGAAAAGTTCGGCGATCTGCTACGACTTTGACAGTCGCCGGCAGTCGCCTTTAAAAACCGTGTAACTGGGACAGGCCCTTAACTCCAGCACTTTGTGTCTCTTTTCTATCTCTAGATGAACACTCCAGTCTTTCACGAAGAGATCAGATTGCATCACCAAAGGGGAATCACTGCCGAAGAAACAAAAGCTGACTCACTCGGGGTCAGTAAGGCAACGTCTACAGACAATCTCTTAAGAGGCTTTAGCAGAAGCAGCCTAAAGGATTACAAGTCTATTCTAATCCTGTTTGGGTGGATTTAATTTTGATGCTAAAATGTAATTCAGGGTTAAAGACTACACTAATTAATTTGCAAATATCACCAACACATTAATTTATAATGGCTCAGTTAGTATTGGAATACATATACTTACAGTGCCTTGGTATTTACAATAAGTTGTCCTACACGTCATAGAAACATAGAAACATAGAAAATAGGTGCAGGAGGAGGCCATTCAGCCCTTTGACAATAGACAATAGGTGCAGGGGTAGGCCATTTGACAATAGACAATAGACAATAGGTACAGGAGTAGGCCATTCGGCCCTTCGAGCCAGCACCACCGTTCAATGCAAAATCAGTATTCCCGTTCCTGCTCCCCTCGATTCCCTTAGCCCGAACAGCTAAATCTAACTCTCTCTTGAAAACATCAACTGAATTGGCCTCCACTGCCTTCTGCGGCAGAGAATTCCACAGACTCGCAACTCTCTGGGTGAAAAAGGTTTTTCCTCATCTCAGTCCTAAATGGCCTAGCCCTTATTCTTAAACTGTGTGACCCCTGGTTCTGGACTCCCCCAACATCGGGAACATTTTTCCTGCATCTACCCTGTCCAATCCTCTGAGAATTTTATATGTAACAACTGGACACCGATTATCAATGGTGTCTATTAGTTTTAGTTTCTCAGTTTTAGGTTTAGTGATACAGCATGGAAACAGGCCCTACGGCCCACCGAGTCCGTGCCAACAGAGTGGTACAGCACGCGAACAGGCCATTCGGCCCAACTAGCCCATGCCAACCAACTTGCCCCGATACACCTACAGAGTGATGGAGTGATACAGCACGCGAATAAGCCATTCGGCCCAACCGGCCCATGCCGACCAACATGCCCATATACACCTACAGAGTGATGGAGTGATACAGCACGTGAACAGGCCATTCGGCCTAACTAGCTCATGCCAACCAACATGCCCCTATACACCTACAGAGTGATGGAGTGATACAGCACGCGAACAGGCCATTTGGCCCAACTAGCCCATGCCAACCAACATGCCCCTATACACCTACAGAGTGATGGAGTGATACAGCACGCGAACAGGCCATTTGGCCCAACTAGCTCATGCCAACCAACATGCCCCTATACACCTACAGAGTGATGGAGTGATACAGCACGCGAACAGGCCATTTGGCCCAACTAGCCCATGCCAACCAACATGCCCCTATACACCTACAGAGTGATGGAGTGATACAGCACGCGGACAGGCCATTCGGCCCAACTAGACCATGCCGACCAACATGCCCATATACACCTATAGACTCCTGTAGGCCCAGACACTGTAGGCCCGCTCACTGTAGGTCCGGACTCTGTAGGCCCGGGGGCCGCTGCAGGCCCGGACACTGTAGGCCTGGACAATGTAGGCAAAGTGTGTTCGGGGAGCGGGGCCGAGTGTGTTCGCCAATGGGAGGTTGCATAGCAACTCGCCTCCCGGCCCGGGCGGCCGCCATTGGTGGAGCGGGAGCACGTGGCCGCTGGCTGGGTGAGGTCACGTGGGGCGCGGGGCGGTGACATCACCTTTTGTCCCTTATTTGGAGCGAGGAAGTTGGCAACCCTATCTGAAGGGCTCGTTTCCACGCTGTATCACTCTATGGCTCCATAATTAAACTAAAAAGCTCAGGCCTCACAAGTCCTGGCACCGTCCTCGTAAAAGACGTCAACAACAATTATCAAGAAGCTGTATTTACACAGCGCACCTCCCATTAAAGAGACGTAGTGCTCCATACATTTCTCCCTTCTTTAGCCTTAGACGCAAGTAGTGTGCGGTTTTAAAGCTTTGTGTGCAATAGATCAAGGCTTTGGCAATGTTAGTATGTGAGGTAATTTGATTTTCCTTCCCTCAGTCCGCTTGGCCAAAGAATAGAAGACAAGAGAATAAATTTAGAATTGGAATTGCTCCTGCCTACAAATTAGTTTCCTTAAATCCGTGTAAAGAGCCAGATGCATTTAAATGTTAAATGGCTGACATATTTGTTGGATTCTTTCAGGCTGGTTAGTAGCAAGAGTCGTCGATAATCACATCACGCCGTGATAGCCTCCCTTATCTTCGCCACACGGTAAATAACAAGGGGAGTTGAGTATAGGAGCAAAGAGGTCCTTCTGCCGTGGCACAGGGCCCTAGTGAGACCGCACCTGGAGTACTGTGTGCAGTTTTGGTCTCCAAATTTGAGGAAGGATATTCTTCCTATTGAGGGCGTGTAGCGCAGGTTTACCAGGTTAATTCCCGGAATGGCGGGACTGTCATATGTTGAAAGACTGGAGCGACTAGGCTTGTATACACTGGAATTTAGAAGGATGAGAGGGGATCTTATCGAAACGTATAAGATTATTAAGGGGTTGGACACGTTAGAGGCAGAAAACATGTTCCCAATGTTGGGGGAGTCCAGAACCAGGGGCCACAGTTTAAGAATAAGGGGTAGAACTGAGATGAGGAAGAACTTTTTCAGTCAGAGAGTTGTAAATCTGTGGAATTCTCTGCCTCGGAGGGCAGTGGAGGCCAATTCTCTGAATGCATTCAAGAGAGAGCTAGATAGAGCTGTTAAGGATAGCGGAGTCAGGGGGTATGGGGAGAAGGCAGGAACGGGGTACTGATTGAGAATGATCAGCCATGATCACATTGAATGGCGGGTGCTGGCTTGAAAGGCCGAATGGCCTCCTCCTGCACCTATTGTCTATTGTCTAAATCCATGAATGCTCTCATGCCCGGACTGCACGGTGGCGCAGCGGGTAGAACTGCTGCCTCACAGCGCCAGGAGACCTGGATTCAATCCCGACTACGGGTGCTGTCTGTACGGAGTTTGTACGTTCTCCCCCTGACCTGCGTGGGTTTTCTCCGGGTTCTCCGGTTTCACTCCAAAGACGTGCGGGTTTGTAGTTTCTTCCCGGCTGTTATCAGGCAACTGAACCATCCTTCCACAACCAGAGAGCAGTGCTGAATTACTATCTACCTCATTGGTGACCCTCGGACTATCCTTGATGGGACTTTGCTGGCTTTACCTTGCACTAAACGTTATTCCCTTGATCATGTTTCTATACAGGGTAAAACGGCTCGATTGTAATCATGCATTGTCTTTCTGCTGACTGGATAGTGTGCAACAAAAGCTTCTCACTGTACACGTGACAATCGACTAAACTAAAATAACTAACGGAGATAAGTTGGTTGTCATTGCGGGAGTGGTTTGGGAGAGCTTTCTCAGGCCTACTGACAGGTGCAATACTAACACTGTAATCAGGACACGAAACGTTCTTCAAACTGCAAAGTGTTTGGAGATGATCCAGAGTTGTATTTATGGGATTAGTGAAGATGGATGGGTCATCATCGCCATGGCTTTGTCACTATGATAGCAAGTCTATAAATGCCATCCTTCACTTCTCAGCATTACCACACAATTATAGTTTTAGTTTAGAGGAGATACAGCGTGGAAACAAGCCCATTCGGCCCACCGGGTCCGCGCCGACCAGCGATCCCCGCGCACTAACACTATCCCACACCCACTAGGGACTAAATTTTTACCAAGCCAATTTAACCTACAAACCTGTACGTCTTTGGAGTGTGGGAGGAAACCGAAGATCTCGGAGAAAACCCACGCAGGTCACGGGGAGAACGTGCAAACTCCGTACAGACGGCGCCCGTAGTCGGGATCGAACCTGGGTCTCCGGCGCTGCATTCGCTGTATGGCAGCAACTCTACCGCTGCACCACCGTGACTAGCGACCATTTTGTGCACGAACACTATCCTACACACCAAGGGGCAATTTTTTTTCCAACTTGCAGGTTCGATCCTGACTACGGGTGCTGTCTGTACGGAGTTTGTCCGTTCTCCCCGTGACCTGCATGGGTTTTCTCCGGGTGCTCCGATTTCCTCCCACACTCCAAAGACATGCAGGTTTCTAGGTTAATTGGCTTTGGTAAATATTGTAAATTGTCGCCAGTGTGTCGGATAGTGCAACTGTATAGGGTGATCGCTGGTCAGCGCGCAATCGTTGGGCCGAAGGGCCGAAGGGCCTGTTCCTCTCCGGCACTGTTCTACACTGATCGGCCAAACATTATGACCACTGACAGGCGAAGTGAATAACATTGATTATCTTGTTACAATGGCACCTGTCAAGGGGTGGGATATATTAGGCAGCAAGTGAACAGTCAGCTCTTGAAGTTGACGTGTTGGATGCAGGAGAAATGGGCAGGAGTAAAGACCTGAGCGACTTTGACAAGGGCCAAATTGTTATGGCCAGACGACTGGGTCAGAGCATCTCTGAAACGGCAAGGCTTGTGGGGTGCTCCCGGTCAGCAGTGGTGAGTACCGACCGACAGTGGTCCGAGGAGGGACAAACCACAAACCGGCGACAGACAGGGTGTTGGGCGCCCAAGGCTCATTGATGCGCGAGGGCAACGAAGGCTATCCCGTCTGGTCCGAACCGACAGAAGGTCGACTGTGGCACAAGTCACAGAAAATGTTAATGGTGGTGACGGGAGGAATGTGTCACAATACACAGTGCATCGCACCCTGCTGCGTATGGGGCTGCACACGGAGGACCAACAGCATATTGGGCAGGTGGGCATAATGTTTTGGCTCATCAGGTCATAATGTTTTGGCTGATGTTCTAATCTGATAGAACTTGTGTAGTACTTCCCACAAAACTGGAAGAATGTAGTCTACTGGAAAGGTCATGTCCTGACATTTCACCCAGTAATTCACACTCCAGGATAGACAGGAGGAATCTGTTCAGCCAGGGGGAGAGTCTGTGGAATTCATTGATACAAACCAAGTCATTGGGTATTTTTAAAGTGCAGGTTGATAAAAGGCAAGTCCTTTTATTCTGAGGCAGTTCCCTCTGGTCTGAGACTCTCCCACTAGTGGAAACATTATTTACGTTATTCCCTTTATCCTGTAACTGTACACTGTTGACGGCTCGATTGTAATCATGTATTGTCTTTCCACTGACTGGTTAGCACGCAACAAAAGCTTTTCACTGTACCTCGGTACACGTGACAATGAACTAAATCATTTCAACACCACATCCATTTTATCCAGGCCTTTCACTGTTCCGTAAGCTTCAATGAGGACCCTCTCACTGAACCATGGACAGGTGATGTTTCAGGACCGAAACCTTCTCCATGTTCTCCAGAGATGCCGCCTGACCCGCTGAGTTACTCCAGCACTCTGTGAAACGTCACCTATCCATGTTCTCCAGAGATGCCGCCTGACCCGCTGAGTTACTCCAGCACTCTGTGAAACGTCACCTATCCATGTTCTCCAGAGATGCCGCCTGACCCGCTGAGTTACTCCAGCACTCTGTGCCTTCTTTTGTTAACTAGTTCAGTTTCAGTTGAGTTTAGTTTATTGTCACGTGTACCGAGGTACAGTGAAAAGCTTTTGTTGCGTGCTAACCAGTCAGCGGAAAGACAATACATGATTACAATCGAGCCGTCCACAGTGTACAGATACATGACAAGGGGATAACGTTCAGTGCAAGGTAAAGCCAGTAAAGTCCTATCAAGGATAGTCCGAGGGTCACCAAAGAGGTAGATAGTAGTTCAGCATCTGCATCTCCTTGCGTCTATGGTTATTTAGAGCATTTGCTTTTTGTATGTATTGTTAACTGCTGATAAAGCACCAGTGATTACACATCAATGGTAATTCAATGACTGTAAAGGTTTTTAACATATCCCAGCATATTAAAGCAGCTATCTAAATGCAAATGCTCTCTTGTTTTTTATTTCCCTTTTCCTTAATGGAAGGGTGATTTCAAGCTTGAATGACGACCAAAATCACATTAGCACCAAACTCATTATCACATTTGTTTAAAATTGATTTGTTAAGATTTTAACAAATAAAAACGTTTCCTCTAAACGGGTTAACGCTGTCATTAAAACTGCGGAGCGATCACTGACGATAAAGAGTACTGAAATACTTGCGTGATATATTTTTACAACGTGCCACTTTAATCTCCGTCAGAAGTTGGGACTTTGCACTGAGTGGCACAGCGGTAGAGTTGCCGCTGCCTCACAGCGCCGGAGACCCGGGTTCCATCCCGACCACGGGTACTGTCTGTATGGCGTTTGCTCGTTCTCCCCGTGTGGCCTGCGTGGGTTTTCTCCGGGTGCTCCGGTTTCCTCCCACGCTCCAAAGACGTGCAGGTGTGTTGGCTAATTGGCTTGGTGTCAATAGACAATAGACAATAGGTGCAGGAGGAGGCCATTCGGCCCTTCGAGCCAGCACCGCCATTCAATGTGATCATGGCTGATCATTCACAATCAGTACCCCGTTCCTGCCTTCTCCCCATACCCCCTGACTCCGCTATCCTTAAGAGCTCTATCTCGCTCTCTCTTGAATGCATTCAGAGAATTGGCCTCCACTGCCTTCTGAGGCAGAGAATTCCACAGATTAACAACTATCTGACTGGAAAAGTTTTTCCTCACCTCCGTTCTAAACGGCCTACCCCTTATTCTTAAACTGTGTCATTGTAAATTGTCCCCAGCGTTAGTGTGGGTCGGAGCGGACTTGGTGGGCCGAAGGGACTATCTCTGCATTGTATCTACCGTAACTAAACTAAACGACAGTTTTACCGCATGTCGGTTGAGCCGTATGTGGAGTGTTGTGTTCAGGTTTGGTCGCCCTGCGATAGGAAGGATGGCGTTATGGTGGGAAGGAGCACAGAGGAGATTTACGAGGATGTTGCCAGGACTCGAGGGTTTGGGCTACAGGGAGAGATTGGGCAGGTTGGGAACTCTATTCCTTAGAGCGCAGAAGGATGTCATAAACGTGCATAAAATCATGAGGGGAATAGACAGGGTGAATGCGCAGAGTCTTTTACCCAGAGTAGGGGAATTAAGAACCAGAGGACATGGGTTTAAGGTCAGAAGGGAAAGATTTAATAGGAATGTAGGAGCCATTATGCTTAATTCAATTACTGTCGTTGTGTTGTGGCTATGTTTTAATGTTTCTAGTTGATGTCCTATTTGCCTGCTTGTGGGTGTGACTTAATACATAATGGGGTGTGTCTAGCTGGGAGGAGGCTAGCGTGTCCACAGAGGTTGTGGGTCAGTTTAGACTCGGAGGATGGTGAGCACACAGTTCTTTACCACACGCGCTCGTACCACGTGCTTGTATCATCTATATTTGTAAGAACCACACGGTAATAACTGCAAGAATTTCTAGAAACCCATGTTTGAAGAAGAAACAGTTGATGAAATACGGAAACTGATGAATTACTCTATGATTTGTGCTACTTTAATAAAACCTAATTAATGAAGAAAAGAAGTTTGGAAGATCCGTTTTTGTCATATCAGGGTGCGACGTGTGCGTTGGCTATAACTACATTTCATCCCCGAGAAGTAATGGCTATCGAAGTGGGATTTTGAGATGGTATAGAAACTGCCAATACAAGGAACCTGAGGGGGAAACGTATTCACTGAGGGTGGTGATTATCCAATCCTCTTATACACCTCTATAAGATCATCCCTCATCCTCCTGCACTCCAAGGAAAAGAGTCCAAGCCTACTCAACCTCTCCCTATAGCTCACACCCTGGCAACATCCTGGTCTGAAGAAGGGTCTCGACCCGAAACATTACCTATTCCTTCTCTCCAGAGATGCTGCCTGACCCGCTGAGTTACTCCAGCACTCTGTAAAACGTCACCTATCCATGTTCTCCACAGATGCTGCCTGACCCGCTGAGTTACTCCAGCACTCTGTGACCTTTTTTTACAAATCAGCATCTGCAGTTCCTTATGTTTTAGAAATACAGCGCGGAAACAGGCCCATCGGCTCACCGAGTCCACGCCGACCAGCGATCCCCGCACACTAACACTATCCTGCACACACTAGGGACAATTTATAATTATACCAAGCCAATTAGCCGACAAACCTGCACGTCCTTGGAGTGTGGGAGGAAACCGAAGATCTGTGGTGCTGGCTCGAAGGGCCGAATGGCCTACTCCTGCACCTATTGTCTATTGTCTATCTCGGAGAGAACCCGCACGGGTCATGGGGAGAACGTACAAACTCCGTACAGACAGCACCCGTGGTCGGGATGGAACCCGGGTCCCTGGCGCTGTGAGGCAGCAACTCTACCGCTGCGCCACCGTGCCGACCACGGGTGAGTTTAGGGTGGGACCTCTCTCTGTGGATTTGCTGGCGCGCTGCGAAGTCTTAGCGTGGCCATTTTCGACACAAACCGTTCCCGCGACGCGTTAACATTAGTAATCACGTGATGGCGTTGTGGAGACATTGAAGAGAGACACGTCTCCGATTGTTTCCCTCCCCACATCTCCCCAGTGCTAATTGGCCGCTGATTATCGTCCACTTGCGCTCCGTATCAGGTGACCTTTGTGCAGAGTGGTACAAGTCGCCTGGTGTCGTTTAATTTACCACTTGGTTGGTTTTACAAATGGTCTAAATCCTTCTGCAGATGCTTGCTGGCTGCGCTCCCCTGATTGAACTCTTCTCACTGTTTTAATGTTACTCCGGCACTCGGGATTTATAAGGTTCGGGCAAACCCCATTTATTTTCAGTGTCGCAACTTATGACAATTATACCAAGCCAATTAGCCTACAAACCTGCACGACTTTGGAGTGTGCGAGGAAACCGAAGATCTCGGAGAAAACCCACGCGGATCACGGGGAGAACGCAACTTCAGTGTCGCAATTCTCTGCCTCAGAAGGCAGTGGAGGCCAATTCTCTGAATGCATTCAAGAGAGAGCTGGATAGAGCTCTTAAGGATAGCGGAGTCAGGGGGTATGGGGAGAAGGCAGGAACGGGGTACTGATTGAGAATGATCAGCCATGATCACATTGAATGGCGGTGCTGGCTCGAAGGGCCGAATGGCCTCCTCCTGCACCTATTGTCTATTGTCTATTGAATGTAGCTGAGACACAGCACAATTAGCGTCACGGTGTGGAAACAGGCCCCACTCGCCCACACCGGCCAACATTGTCCCATCTACACTCGTCCCACCTGCCTGCGTTTGGCCCGTATCACTTCAAACCCGTCCTGTCCATCTACCTGTCTAACTGTTTCTTGCACGGTGAGGTCGTAAGTGATAGGAGCAGAATTAGGCCATTCGGCCCATCAAGTCTACTCCACCATTCAATCATGGCTGATCTATCTCTCCCTCCTAACCCCATTTCCCTGCCCTCTCCCTTATACCAATAGACAATAGACAATAGGTGCAGGAGGAGGCCATTCGGCCCTTCGAGTCAGCACCACCAATCAATGTGATCATGGCTGATCATTCTCAATCAGTACCCCGTTCTTGCCTTCTCCCCATACCCCCTGACTCCGCTATCCTTAAGAACTCTATCTAGCTCTCTCTTGAATGCATCCAGAGAATTGGCTTCCACTGCCTTCTGAGGCAGATAATTCCACAGATTTACAACTCTCTGACTGAAAAAGTTTTTCCTCATCTCAGTTCTTATTCTTAAACTGTGGCCCCTTGTTCTGGACTCCCCCAGAAACCTGACACCCGTACTAATCGAGAACGGGCTTCCTATGACAGGGTGTCCAAAACTGAACACAATACTCTGCATGTGGCCTAGGGTTGCCAACTGTCCTGTATTAACCAGGGGATCCCTTATATTGGGTCAAACCGGCCCAACAGGATAGTCCCAGCCTCAACTATCTCCTCTGGCAGCTCGTTCCATACACCCACCACACTCTGTGTGAAAAAGCTACCCCTCGGATTCATATTAAGTCTTTTCCCCTTCACCTTGAACCTGTGTCAACTTCCCCTACTCTGGGCAAGAGACTCTGTGCGTCTACCCGATCTATTCCTCTCATGATTTTGTACACCTCTATAAGATCTCCCCTCATCCTCCTGCGCTCCATGGAATAGAGACCCAGCCTGCTCAACCTCTCCCTGTAGCTCACACCCTCTAGTCCTGGCAACATCCTCGTAAATCTTCTCTGCACCCCTTTCCAGCTTGACAATAGACAAACCCGTTGAAAACATCTTTCTTATATCATAGCACAGAAATGAACACAATTGTCTAAATGTGGCCTCACCAACAGCAACATCCACCTAATTCTAAGTGCCTGAAGTGGTGTCATAGTCATAGAGCCAACCTCATCCCATTCCTTGTCTTCAGAGATGCTGCCTGACCCGCTGAGTTACTCCAACACTCTGTGAAATGTCACCTATCCATGTTCCCCAGAGATGCTGCCTGACCCGCTGAGTTACTCCAGCATTTTGTGTCTATCTTTTGAACATCTTCCCGATATCATGCTGACCAAAACTGACCAAAATTCTCCAAATGTGGGCTCACCAATACATTACATAACTCTAACATGACCTCCCATCTTCTATACTCATTACTCAGTGTTAGTGTGAGGAGTGATCGTTGATCGGCGTGGACTCGGTGGGCCGAAGGACCTGTATTTAGTTTAGTTTAGCGATACAGCGCGGAATCAGGCCCTTCCGCCCACCGAGCCCATGCCGCCCAGCGATCCCCGCACACTAACACCATCCTACACACACTGGGGACATTTTTACATTTACACCAAGCCAATTAACCTGAAAAAACGGTACGTCTTTGGAGTGTGGGAGGAAACCAAAGATCTCGGAGAAAACCCACGCAGGTCACGGGGAGAACGTACAAACTCCATACAGACAGCACCCGTAGTCGGGATGGAACCCGGGTCTCCGGCGCTGTGAGGCAGCGACTCTACCGCTGCGCCACCGTGACCGCCCGCATCCTAAGGCCGGGAACTTTGCCCATAACCACCTGACACCAGCACTAATCAAGAATCTATCTGTCTATCACTGCCTTAAAAATATCCTCTCCACATCCACGTTTGTTAGACAATAGACAATAGACAATAGGTGCAGGAGGAGGCCATTCGGCCCTTCGAGCCAGCACCGCCATTCAATGTGATCATGGCTGATCATTCTCAATCAGTACCCCGTTCCTGCCTTCTCCCCATACCTCCTGACTCCGCTATCCTTAAGAGCTCTATCCAGCTCTCTCTTGAATGCATTCAGAGAATTGGCCTCCACTGCCTTCTGAGGCAGAGAATTCCACAGATTCACAACTCTCTGACTGAAAAAGTTTTTCCTCATCTCAGTTCTAAATGGCCTACCCCTTATTCTTAAACTGTGGCCCCTTGTTCTGGACTCCCCCAAATCGCCCACACTGTAGTGTAGTACGCAAAGGAGCGTAACGTCTGCCATTTTAGTAAGCAAAACCCGCCTCTCACAGTGTAATCAGTGTTGTGGGGGAACAGTATGTGTGATGATACCATAAAAATGCAGAATATATCTCATCTATCAGCTCACAGATTTTTGTTATTTTTCTTTTTAAATGTTTCTGCACGTTTCTGCCTACTAAAATGACGCCGTGACCTACTACGGTTTTTAGGGTCGAGTGGTCTATCTTGCTCCTCTAGTATCTTTGGGCAGGACCCACACAGTGAATGGTGGGGCTCTGGGTAGTGTTGTAGAGCAGAGGGATCTAGGAGTGCAGGTGCATGGTTCCTTGAAGGTGGAGTCACAGGTATATAAGGTGGTCAAAAAGACTTCTGGCACATTGGCCTTCATCAGCCAGTATTCAGTACAGAAGTTGGGAGTTCATGTTGCAGCTGTTTAAGACATTGGTGAGGCCGCTTTAGAGTATTGTGTTCATTTCTGGGCACCATGTTAAAGGAAAGATGTTGTCAAGTTGGAAAGGGTGTAGAGAAAACATATGGAATTTAGCATTTTATGTCTTTTATTTTTGATCCAAGTGTGGCCTTCCATTGAAAGTAGTCCGCCAACATCTGTATCCTAAACCAAGATCCACACTCTTAAGCAACACCAAATACATATCATATATCAGCAATCTAATCCAAAGGTTTTAGTCAAAACACTGAACCACTCCCTTCCAATGACCCAAAACATTACTAAAGTACAAAACATCTCATTTATTGTGCCTTGCTTTTAAGCTCTGAGTTTTAAAAAAAATTGCCAAGCTGTCAGTGCTGTGGTTAAACAGAACATTCACACAGTCAAGCATATAATTGCAGCATTCCCAGAGAAAGTTAGATTGTGAAGGAGGAGGAAATAGCTAAGGCAGTCACAACTAAGGGGTGGTGCAGCGGTAGAGTTGCTGCCTCACAGCGCCGGAGACCCGGGTTCCATCCCGACTACGGGCGCTGTCTGCACGGAGTTTGTCCGTTCTCCCCGTGACCTGCGTGGGTTTTCTCCGAGACCTTCGGTTTCCTCCCACACTCCAAAGACGTGCAGGTTTGCAAGGTTAATTGACTTTGTGTTAATTCAATTGTCCCTAGCGCGTGCAGGTTAGTGCGGGGATCGCTGGTCGGCGCGGACTCGGTGGGCCGAAGGGCCTGTTTCCGCGCTGTATCTCTAAACTAAACTGGGGTTACTGTTGTCAGTGCCAACCAGATCAAATATGTAGAAACATGGAACTGGTTTACAAAAGAACTCAGCGGGTCAGGCAACATCTCTGAACACTGCCCATCAGTCTGGAGAACGTCCCAACTTGAGATGTCACCTATCCATTTTCTCCACAGATGCTGCCGGACCCGCTGAGTTACTCCAGCACTCTGTGAAACGTCACCTATCCATGTTCTCCACAGATGCTGCCTGACCCGCTGAGTTACTCCAGCACTCTGTGAAACGTCACCTATCCATGTTCTCCACAGATGCTGCCTGACCCGCTGAGTTACTCCGGTGATCCAGCAATCCCTGCACTATCCTACACGCACTAGGGACAATTGAATTAACACAAAGTCAATTAACCTTGCAAACCTGCACGTCTTTGGAGTGCAGGAGGAAACCGAAGATCTAGGAGAAATCCAGGTCACAGGGAGAACGTAGGGGTAACAGGGGGTATGGGGAGAAGGCAGGAACGGGGTACTGATTGAGAATAATCTGCCATGATCACATTGAATGGCGGTGCTGGCTCGAAGGGCCAAATGGCCTCCCCCTGCACCTATTGTCTATTGTCTAGTCCCTGAATCTGGAGGTGTGCGTTTTCACACTTCTGTACCTCTTGCCCGATGGGAGAGGGGAGAAGAGGGAGTGGCCGGGGTGAGACTGGTCCTTGATTATGCTGCTGGCCTTGCCGAGGCAGCGTGAGGTGTAGATGGAGGCGATGGAAGGGAAGTTGGTTTGTGTGATGGTCTGGGCTGCGTCCACAGCTCGCTGCAGCGGCAGAGTGCAGGCCCACCACTCCAACCCCAAGGGCGATGTGATTGCAATTTATTTTCACTGCTGAGGAAATTGCCACTTTCACGCCTGTTTAATCTGCCGATACTCAGCTGGCGTTTAGCTCAGAGTTTAATTTAGCGACACAGCATGGAAACAGGCCCTTCGGCCCACTGGGCCCACACCTACCCTCGGTCACCCGTTCACACTGGTTCTATGTTATCCCACTTTCCCATCCATTCCCAACACACTGGGGGCAATTTATAGAGGGCCGATTAACCTACAAACCCCACAGTCATTGTATTCTCGAGACATAGCAGGGTTGCCAACTGTCCCGTATTAGCCGGGACATCCCGTATTTTGGGCTAAATTGGTTTTGACCCGTACGGGACCGCCCTTGTCCCGTATTAGGCCCGGGAACGGGGTTTTGTATGCCCGGACATTGTAGGCCCGGACACTGTAGGCCCGGACACTGTACGCCCGGACACGGTAGGCCCGGACACGGTAGGCCCGGACACTGTAGGCCCGGACACTGTAGGCCCGGACACTGTAGGCCTGGACAGTGTAAGCCCGGAGAGTATAGGCCCGGACAGTGTAGGCCCGGACCGTGTAGGCTAACGGAGTGTGTTCGGGGAGCGGGACAGAGTGTGTTCGCCTAACGGAGGTTGCTTAGCAACCCGCCTCCAGGCCTGGGCAGCCGCCATTGGTGGAGCGGGAACACGTGGCCGCTGGCTGGGTGAGGTCACGTGGGGCGCGGCGCGGTGATGTCACCTTTTGTCCCTTAGTTGGCAACCCTAAGTCATAGAGTCAAACAGCGTGGAAACAGGCTCTTCGGCCCTACTTGCCCAGAGTAGTCCTTCAAAGGTTTTGACTGAAAACATGCACCAGTTCGATTGACTTAAAGATTCGGCATATTAACAGGCCCTTCGGCCCGACAATCGATCCCCCGTTCACACTATTCCTAGGTTATCCTACTTTCTCGTCCACTATCTATACCTTGGGGGCAATCTACAGACGCCAATTAACTTACAAACCGGCACGTCCTTGGGAGCATCCAGAGGAAACTCACGCGATCACAAGGAGAACGTGCAAACTCCACATCCACAGACAGCTCCCGAGGTCCGAATTGAACCTGGGTCTCTTGCATCATGAGCTACCCGAGGGTGGCACGTTGGCGCAGCTGTAGAGTTGCTGCCTCACAGCGCCAGTCACCCGGGTTCCATCCCGACTACGGGCGCTGTCTGCACGGAGTTTGTACGTTCTCCCCGTGACCTGCGTGGGTTTCCCCCGAGATCTCCGGTTTCCTCCCACACTCCAAAGAAGTACAGGTTTGAAGGTTAATTGGCTTGGCATAAAATGTTATAGTGTCCCTAGTGTGTGTGGGATAGTGTTAATGTGCGGGGATCGCTGGTCGGCACGGACCCGGTGGGCCGAAGGGCCTGTTTCCGCGCTGTATCTCTAAACTAAACTAAACTAAACTAAACAAAACCCGCTCTAGTGGTTCTACCGCTACGCCATCGTGTTTAGTTTAGTTTAGTTTAGAGACACAGCGCGGAAACAGGCCCTTTCGGCCCACCGTGTCAGCGCCGACCAGCGATCCCCACACACTAACACCATCCTACACACACTAGGGACAATTTTACACTTGTACAAAGCCAATTAACCTTCACAGTTATAGCAAGTCAATTAACCTTCAAACCTGCACGTCTTTGGAGTGTGGGAGGAAACCCAAGCATTTGGACAAAACCCACGCAGGTCACGGGGAGAACGTACAAACTCCGTACAGACAGCGCCCGTAGTCGGGATGGAACCCGGGTCTCCGGCGCTGCGAGGCAGCAACTCTACCGCTGCGCCACCGTGACGCCCTGAAGTGTTGCGTGCTAAATACAAGACGTGACTGTGACTCAGAGGTGAACGTGCTTTACCAAAGTGGTGTTAGTGCGAGACAAAGTCTACTACAGCAGGCAGCTGATAACAAGAGAATTTCCATCATGCATTAAGACAAAAGACGGCAGATTGCGATGCAGAAGAGCGCCTTGTTAGAGGGGTTAGAGGGGTGGGGGGTTAGTGAGGGGAGGAGTGGTTTAGTGAGAGTCCGTCAGGTAAAGTGTCACTTCCAGCTCATGAAGTGGCAAGTGGCGGAGGGGATGACAGATGCAGGCGGTTCCTTACCATGGTTGAGCACACAGGCAGAGCCTGGGGTGGTGTGAGCTAGGTATGAGTTTGCAATGCTCTCCTCATCGTCTGTGTCAGAGGCAGGTGCGGGCAGCCCGCCGCCCTTGGCCAGCGCCCGCCTTTGGCCGCCATTGGCAAAGGGCGAAGGCGCCGGGGTAGCAGGCCGGCCGGCGGCCGATGGGCTGGGCGAGGTGTAGGAGGAAGGCATGGGAGGACCTGAGGAGAGACAAGATCAGCAGTTTTGGTGTGCCCTGGCCCAAACCAAGAATGAAAGCAAAACAAAGCAAAACAAAAACAGCACTGACGACAGACCAACCAACCAACCAGGGTCGCCAACTGTCCCGTGTTAGCCGGGACGTCCCGTACTTTGGGCTAAATTAGTTTGTCCCGTCCGGGAAGGCCCTTGTCCTGTGTTAGTAGGGTTGCCAACTTCATCGCTCCCAAATAAGGGACAAAGGGTGACGTCACCGCCCCGCGAGACCTCACCCAGCCAGCGGCCACGTGCTCCCGCTCCACCAATGGCGGCCGTCCGGGCCGGGAGGTGGGTTGCTACGCAACCTCCATTAGGCGGCGCCTGGGCCTCCGGGCCTACAGTGTCAGGGACTGCAGTGTCCGGGCCTGCAGTGTCCGGGCCTACAGTGTCCGGGCCTACAGCGTCCGGGACTACAGTGCCCGCGCCTGCAGTGTCCGGGACTACAGTGTCCGGGCCTACAGTGCCCGGGTCCACAGTGTCCGGGACTACAGTGTCCGGGCCAACAGTGTCCGTGAGCACGTGGCTGCTGGCTGGGTGAGGTCACGTGGGGCGCGGGGCGGTGACATCACCTTGTCCCGTATTTGGGAGTGAGGAAGTTGGCAATCCTACAACCAACGCCCATGTCAGACTCACAATAGCCCAACGGAGAGAAATGGATTCAAACAACAGAGGACAAGGACTGCAATATCGACGTGGAGCACGCGAGACTACAGCGCAGTAACGGCCCTTCAACCCACAATGTCCGTGGTCTCCAGGGATTCTTTACAATGATATCAACTCAATTAACCTGCACGTCTTTGGAGTGTGGGAGGAAACGGAAGGTCTCGGTGAAAACCCACGCAGGTCACGGGGAGAACGTACAAACTCCGTACAGACAGCGCCCGTAGTCGGGATAGAACCCGGGTCTCCGGCGCTGTGAGGCAGCAACTCTACCGCTGCGCCACCGTGACGCCCCACCCAAAACGTGTCTGGTATTTTCTGATTCGAGGGATTCTCACTTTACCTTGGGACTCATGACACCAATGAACCTCTTCCACGCTGACCAATTATAATCAAAACGAACTGCAGATGCTGGTTTATACCAAAGATAGGCACAGAGTGCTGGAGTAACTCAGCGGGTCAGGCAGCATCTCTGGAGAACATGGATGGGTGACGTTTTGGGTCGGGACCCTTTTTCAGACTGATTGCAGTGGGGGGGATACAATCAAGGTGACAGATCTACAAACAATTCTACCGTCCTTCATTCCCGTCCCCCTGCCCCACCTCGACTCGTACCCATTTCTCCCCCTCTTCCTCCATCTAGTCGCTCCAGTCTTTCAACATATGACAGTCCCGCCATTCCGGGAATTAACCTAGTAAACTTACGCTGCACGCCCTCAAATGCAAGAATATCCTTCCTCAAATTTGGAGACCAAAACTGCACGCAGTACTCCAGGTGCGGTCTCACTAGGGCCCTGTACAACTGCAGAAGGACCTCTTTGCTCCTATACTCAACTCCTCTTGTTATGAAGGCCAACATTCCATTGGCTTTCTTCACTGCCTGCTGTACCTGCATGCTTCCTTTCAGTGACTGATGCACTAAGACACCCAGATCACGTTGTACGTCCCCTTTTCCTAACTTGACACCATTCAAATAATAATCTGCCTTCCTATTCTTACCACCAAAGTGGATAACCTCACACTTATCCACATTAAACTGCATCTGCCATGCATCCGCCCACTCACACAACCTGTTCAAGTCACCCTGCAACCTCATAGCATCTTCCTCACAGTTCACACTGCCACCTAGCTTTGTATCATCGGCAAATTTGCTAATGGTACTTTTAATCCCTTCATCCAAGTCATTGATGTATATTGTAAATAGCTGGGGTCCCAGCACCGAGCCTTGCGGTACCCCACTAGTCACTGCCTGCCATTCTGAAAGGGACCAATTTATCCCCACTCTTTGCTTTCTGTCTGTCAACCAACTTTCTATCCATGTCAGTACCCTACCTCCAATACCATGTGCTCTAATTCTGCCCACCAATCTCCTATGTGGGACCTTGTCGAAGAGCTTTCTGAAAGTCGAGGCACACCACATCCACCGGCTCTCCCCTGTCAATTATCCTAGTTACATCCTCAAAAAATTCCAGTAGATTAGTCAAGCACGATTTCCCCTTCGTAAATCCATGCTGACTCTGAACGATCCTGTTACTGCGATCCAAATGCTCAGCAATTTCGTCTTTTATAATGTCCATGGCGAACATGATGTCACAGACCAACTCCTCTCTTCTTGCACATGATCCATAACCCTCCATTCCCTCCATATCCATGTGCCTATCCATTAAATTTAAATCTGCCTCCACCACCACCCCTTGGCAGCACGTTCCAGGCACCCTGCAAAGAATCCTGACCCAACCTTTCCCTCTTTCACCTTAAAGCAATGCCCTCCAATATTTCATAAGTTGGAGGAGTAGAATTAGGCCATTCGGCCCATCAAGTCTACTCCGTCATTCACTCATGGCTGATCTATCTCTCCCTCTCAACCCCATTCTCCTGCCTTCTCCCCATAACCCCTGACACCCGTACTAATCAAAGGGGAATAAGATACACCACTCCACCCTAAAAACCGTAGCGCGACACGACGCCATTTTAGTAGGCAGAAACTTGCAGAAACATTAAAAAAGAAAAATAACAAAAAACTGTGAATTGATAGATGAAATATATTCTGCATTTTAATGGTATCATCACACATACTGTTCCCCCACGACACTGATTACACTGCGAGAGGCAGAGCGAACGGCGGGTTTTGTTTACTAAAATGGCGGACATTACGCTCCTTTGCGTACTACACTTCAGAATAGGCGATTTTGACGGAGTGGTCCACATTGTTCCTCTAGTATCTTTGATTAACACTATCCTACACCCACTAAGGGCAATTTTTTCATTTATACCGAGCCAATTAACCTACAAACCTGCACGTCTTTGGAGTGTGGGAGGAAACCGAAGGTCTCGGAGAAAACCCACGCAGGTCACGGGGAGAACGTACAAACTCCGTACAGACAGCGCCCGTAGTCGGGATGGAACCCGGGTCTCCGGCGCTGTGAGGCAGCAACTCTACCGCTGCGCCACCGTGGCCGCCCTAATCCAGGCATGTTCTGGTTAAATGTGGGTAGGATGGTTATATTTCTGTTCACTGCTCCAATGTGACACACTCACTCACTCACACGGCGAATTCTCAAGAGGATTTAAATTTTTTTCCTCAAGTTCTTAAAATAGTTGCCCTGCGTTCTGGGTTTAGTCTCAGAACCTATCGATTGTTTCTTTTTTTTTATTTTTAGAGATACAGCGCGGAAACAGGCCCTTCGGCCCACCGGCCCACCGGGTCCGCGCCGACCAGCGATCCCCGCACACTAACACTATTCCTACACACACTAGGGGCGATTTTTACATTTGCCCAGCCAATTAACCTACAAACCTGCACGTCTTTGGAGTGTGGGAGGAAACCGAAGATCTGGGAGAAAACCCACGCAGGTCATGGGGAGAACGTACAAACTCCGTGCAGACGGCGCCCGTAGTCGGGATCGAACCTGAGTCTCCGGCGCTGCATTCGCTGTTAGGCGGCAACTCTACCGCTGCGCCACCTAGCCGCTCTTTCTGCTATGTTTTCCTGAAGTCCCCTCTCAGAGTGCAGTCCGCACGCACACTGCTCTCTGTTACGCCCACCTGCCCAATCACTTTAAATTATGTATAACATTTCCTACTGTGTTTTTCTTCTGCCACATATGTGAAGTGCAAACGTCACAGTGAAATTATTTTAGTTTAGCTTGTTTAGTTTATTGATTGCTGGTCGGTGCGGACTTGATGGGCCTCTTTAAACACTGTATCTCTAAAATTTAGTTTCGTTCAGTTTCGAGATCCAGCGCAGCAACAGGCCCTTCGGCCCACCGAGTCCGCGTCCACCAGCGATCCCAGCGCACTAACGCTATCCTACACACACTAGGGACAATTTACAGTCATAGCAAGCCAATTAACCTACAAACCTGCACGTCTTTGGAGTGCGGGAGGGAACCGAAGATCTCGGAGAAAACCCACGCAGGTCACGGGGAGAACGTACAAACTCCGTACAGACAGCGCCCGTAGTCAGGATGGAACCCGGGTCTCCGGTGCTGTGAGGCAGCAACTCTACCGCTGTGCCACCGTGATCACAAACAATCCAGTAAAGTATTGCCAAACTCAAGCACATCTCCAATTAGAAAATTGTCAGTCATTTTCTAAGGCAGAGATAGATAGATTCTTGATTAGTGCGGGTGTCAGGGGTTATGGGGAGAATGCAGGAGAATGGGGTTAGGAGGGAGAGATAGATCAGCCATGATTGAATGGCGGAGTAGACTTGATGGGCCGAACGGCCTTATTCTGCTCCTATAACTTATGAACCAACGTCTTCTATAACTGCAACATGACCATCCAACTTCTATCCTCAGCTGTCCTCAACTACACTGGTCAGCATGGGCAAGTTGGGCCGAAGGGCCTGATTCCAACCTGCGTGTCTCAATGTTGGGAGGAACTGCAGGTGCTGGGTTAAATCGAAGATAGAAGCAGGGTCTCGACCTGAATCGTCACCCATTCTTTGTCTCCAGGGATGCTGCCTGACCCGCTGAGTTACTCCAGCACTCTGTGAAACGTCACCTATCCATGTTCTGCAGAGATGCTGCCTGACCCGCTGAGTTACTCCAGCACTCTATGAAACGTCACCTATCCATGTTCTCCACAGATGCTGCTCAGAGATTGGTTTTGTCTTATTGCATTATTATTATTAGTACCTGTATATATGTGTGCATATGTGTGTTTACATACATATGTGTGTGTACAGTATGTATATATATATTGCGTGTTTGTGCCTCTGTATATTCATACATGCACACACATAAAATATATTTATACACACACTAAATTTATTTTCTCGTTAATTATAGTGTTTACAGAGGACTATGTTAACATATTCTAAAGGTAGACACAACTTGTTGGAGTAACTCAGCAGGACAGGCAGCATCTCTGAAGAGAAGGAATGGGTGACGTTTCGGGTCGAGACTTTTCTTCAGACTGACGAAGGGTCTCGACTCACAAAATTGCCCAAATGGCAATAGAACACTGTTGTCATCTCTGGAGGACATGGACAGGCATCGTTTCAGGTCGAGAACCTTCTCCAGTCCAGAATTATCACCTATTATTGATAGCACAATTATCTACCGGCAATATCTCCCAATTTAATTTATATTGAAGAGACTAGGATCAGTGGATGCTGGTTTACAAAAAAAGACAGATTATCTGCCCATTATCCCATTGCTGGAAAGTGAAGGTTTAGAAACATATGGAAACATAGAAAATAGGTGCAGGAGGAGGCCATTTGGCTCTTCGAGCCAGCACCGCCATTCATTGTGATCATGGCTGATCATCCACAATCAGTAACCCGTGCCTGCCTTCTCCCCATATCCTTTGATTCCACTAGCCCCTAGAGCTCTATCTAACTCTCTTTTAAATCCATCCAGTGAATTGGCCTCCACTGCCCTCTGTGGCAGAGAATTCCACACATTCATAACTCTCTGGGTGAAAACGTTTTTTCTCACCTCCGTTTTAAATGGCCACCCCTTTATTCTTAGACTGTGTGGCCCCTGGTTCTGGACTCGCCCAACGTTGGGAACATTTTTCCTGCATCCAGCTTGTCCAGTCCTTTTATAATTTTTATACGTCTTTATAAGATCCCCTTTCATCCTTCTAAACTCCAGTGAATACAAGCCCAGTCTTTCCAATCTTTCCTCATATGAAAGTCCTCCTATGACTGTAAAGTACTTTCTGAAGTAGTTTATAATGAGGTGCTACAATACAGCTATTACTGCAGCTGAGAAATAGGCCCTTGGCTATAAAGCATTTCAGAACAGGCTAAAGAACACAATAGAAACTAAAGTCTGTAGGAAGGAACAGCAGATGCTGGTTTAAACCGACGATTGACACCTATCCATGTTCTCCAGAGATGCTGCCTGACCCGCTGAGTTACTCCAGCACTCTGTGAAACGTCACCTATCCATGTTCTCCACAGATGCTGCCTGACCCGCTGAGTTACTCCAGCACTCTGTGTGTTTTTACGAAGGATTCCTGCATTTGCAGTTCTTTGCAGGCTTGGGTGTGTTGCCATCCCGGCTTCTCGGGAAAAACCCGCACAGGTCACGGCAAACTCCGTACAGGCAGCACCCGTAGTCATGATGGAACCCGGGTCTCTGGCGCTGTGAGGCAGCAACTCTACCGCTGCGCCACCGTGCCGACCAGAGATCCTCAGCGTTTCACTGCACCTCGGTCGGTGCAGGTGGCAATAATAAACCTAAACCAGAGAGTCAGAAAACTGTAGCGACAGCGGTAGAGTTGCTGCCTCACAGCGCCGGAGACCCGGATTCCATCCCAACTACGGGTGCTGTCTGTACGGAGTTTGTACGTTCTCCCCGTGAATTTTCTCCGAGATCTTTGGTTCCCTCCCACACTCCAAAGATGTACAGGTTTGTGGGTTAATTGGCTTGGTATGAATCTAAAGGTGTCCCTGGTGTGTGTAGGATAGTGTTAGTGTGCAGGGATCGCTGGTCGGTGCGGACTCGGTGGGCCGAAGGGCCTGTTTCCGCGCTGTATCTCTAAATTACACTAAACCAGTGTTGTTATCTGCTGCCGTGTCCAAGGAGTGCTTTTCCCTCCTGCTTGAACAGGTTGCGTTAAAACAAAACCCGACTTTCATTGAAACATATAAGATTATTAAGGGGTTGGACACGTTAGAGGCAGGAAACATGTTCCCAATGTTGGGGGAGTCCAGAACCAGGAGCCACAGTTTAAGAATAAGGGGTAGGCCATTTAGAACGGAGATGAGGAAAAACTTTTTCAGTCAGAGAGTTGTGAATCTGTGGAATTCTCTGCCTCAGAAGGCAGTGGAGGCCAATTCTCTGAATACATTCAATAGAGAGCTAGATAGAGCTCTTAAGGATAGCGGAGTCAGGGGGTATGGGGAGAAGGCAGGAATGGGGTACTGATTGAGGATGATCAGCCATGATCACATTGAATGGTGGTGCTGGCTCGAAGGGCCGAATGGCCTCCTCCTGCACCTATTGTACGAAATAACTGCAGATGCTGGTACAAATCGAAGGTATTTATTCACAAAATGCTGGAGTAACTCAGCAGGTCAGGCAGCGTCTCAGGAGAGAAGGAATGGGCGACGTTTCAGGTCGAGACCCTTCTTCAGACCCCTACACCTATTGTCTATTGTCCATTGTGTGCGTGTACAAATTCAGAGACTGACGTGGAGTGCTGCTGGAAGGTCATCAACTCGGTGAAAGACCCTCTCTGGTCAGCCCGATCCTTGTTGACCTCCCAGCGGAGCGAGCTGTCCGTGGGGGAATGTTGCTGACTGGGCCCGCTGCAGACTACAGGAGTGCGTGCTGAGGGACGCACTGAAGCTCGGTGCAGCCAACGCCAAGGCCCTGTGGGGGAGGACCACAGTCTAGGGTCCTTCCGCTGCTGGACATGGGGGGCAGGGTGTGGTGGAGAGAGACGCCCCTCCAAATAAGGGAGGGGATTCCACGCCAGTGGGCAACATGAGTGGCAAGAGTGGGGGGTAACTTTGTCTCATTGGTGTATTGAATGTATGTATTGAATGTCTGTATTGAATGCATGTATAGCCTCCGAGAATGTCAGAGGGATTTTTGTAAGGAACATGTTTTGTACATATTTATTTCTCGAACAAAGTACATATTGAATTTTTTTTTGAAAAGGTATCCATCGCTGTGACATTTCCTCTAAATATCTGCACCTTTCTCTCCAAATGTAATTCTGGGCTCTGAGCCAGTTTGGGTGTGCCTGTATTCCCCCCCACTTCCCACCCCTCGCCAGGTTACCTCACCCCCCATTTCTCCCACACCCCCCCCCTATCCGTTTCCCCCAAGCTCCCCCCTCCCGCAACTCTGCGAAGGTGTTGTGATTCCTTCCTGGATCCCGCTGTGATACAGGGGAAGAGTTGGTGTACGGGCTGTTTACAGAACAGATGGGAATGCTAACAAATCATTTGCCACAATCATCTGCTGTTCTCATTTTTTGAAGCCACCTCCAAATGCAAAATGTATTCATTGTTTAGCAGTTTTTAATAGGATGCTGTGGTTGTCCCCTGATTGTCAAATTTAATAGAAATCTCATCAACGCGGAACGGACTTCACCTGAGCTGTCGGGATGGCAACACACCCAAGCCCGCAAAGAACTACAGATGTAGTAGGAGTCCTTCGTAAAAACACACAGAGTGCTGGAGTAACTCAGCGGGTCAGGCAGCATCTCTGGAGAACATGGATAGGTGACGTTTCACAGAGTGCTGGAGTAACTCACATCCAGAGAGAACAGGAATGGATAATTGCCACCAGTCCAAGATCTGAAGAAGGGTCCCGACCAGAAACGTCACCGACCCATGTTCTCCAGAGATGCTGCCTGACCCGCTGAGTTACTCCAGCACTCTGTGAAACGTCACCTATCCATGTTCTCCACATATGCTGCCTCGCCACAACATACCCTTTCCATATACCTGGAATATCTGTCTGAAGAAGGGTCTCGACCCAAAATGCCACCCATTCCTTCTCTCCAGAGATGCTACCCGTCCCACTGAGTTACTCCAGCATTTTGTGTCTATTTTCCAGTTACCCTTTGTTTCAAAAAGTTACTCCTCAGATTCCTATTAAATCTTTTCCCCTTCACCTTCAACCTATGTCCACTGGTTCTCGATTCCCCTACTCTGAACATGAGACTCCGTGCGTCTATCCGATCTATTCCTCTCACGATTTTATACACCTCTACAAGATCACCCCTCATCCTCCTGCGCTCCAAAATCCCAGCCTACTCAACCTCTCCCTGTAGCTCAGGCCCTCAGATCCTGGCAACATCCTCGTAAATCTTCTCTGTACCCTTTCCAACTTGACACCATCATCGCTCTTACACCCTGACCAAAACCGAACACAATACGCTAAATGTGGTCTCACCAACGTCTTTCACATCTGTAACATGACCTTCCAACTTCTATAATCAATACTCTAACTGATAGGGTTGCCAACTTCCTCACTCCCAAATAAGGGACAAAAGCTGACGTCACCGCCCCGCGCCCCACATAACCTCACCCAGCCAGCGGCCACGTGCTCCCGCTCCACCAATGGCGGCCGCCTGGACCGGGAGGCGGGTTGCTATGCAACCACCATTAGGCGGCGCCTGGGCCTCCGGGCCTACACTGTCTGGACCTACAGCGTCCAGGCCTACACTGTCCGGGCCTACAGCGTCCGGGCCTACAGCGTCCGGGTCTACAGCGTCCGGGCCTACAGTGTCCGGGCCTACAGCACCCCCCCGGGCCTAATACAGGACAAACCAATTTAGCCCAAAATACGGGATGTCCCGGCTAATACAGGACAGTTGGCAACCCTAGATAACATAGAACTGGTGTTGGTTGGCGTGGACTCGGTGGGCCGAAGGGCAAGTTTCCGTGCTGTGAAGCAAAATGCTGCAATTAAGATTCAAATCAAATCCTACACTTGTCAAAACTCACAATAGCTTCCCCACACTGACACGGACACTCTCAGTAACTCCTCTGTCCTACTATTATGTAGCAGAGTACAGGTCACAACTTGCCATGATATCCAATCGATTTGGGTAACAGTGTTAAATATTGATCCCATTTCAATTATAAGTGCCCTAATTAAATTTCAAAGCAGAAAAGACTTGTTAATGTGAGACACATGTTCCCTATCAGAAACATACCACACTCCTTGAATACACTTGTATGTAGGGTTGCCAACTTCCTCACTCCCAAATAAGGGACAAGGTGACGTCACCGCCCCGCGCCCCACGTGACCTCACCCAGCCAGCGGCCACGTGCTCCCGCTCCACCAATGGCGGTCGCCTGGGCCGGGAGGCGGGTTGCTACGCAACCTCCGTTCGGCGGCGCATGGGCCTCCGGAACTACACTGTCCGGGCCTACAGTGGCCCCGGGCCTACACTGTGCGGACCTACAGCGTCTGGGCCTACACTGTCTAGACCTACACTGTCCGGACCTACACTGTCCGGACCTACAGTGTCTGGGCCTACAGCATCTGGGCCTACAGCGACCCCCGGGCCTATAGCGTCCGGGCCTACAGCGCCCCCTGGGCCTAATACCGGACAAGGGCGGTCCCATATGGGACAAACCAATTTAGCCCAAAATATGGGATGTCCCGGCTAATACGGGACAGTTGGCAACCCTAGCCTTGTGTACAGGCTCTGGGCCTGCACTCGCTGGGGTTTAGAAAGACAAAGGGGGACCTCATTGTAACTTATTGAATAGTGAAAGGCCTGGATAGAGTGGATGTGGAGAGGATGTTTCCACTAGTGGGAGAGTCTAGGACTAGAGGTCACAGCCTCAGAATTAAAGGACGTACCTTTAGAAAGGAGTTGAGGAGGAATTTCTTTAGTCAGAGGGTGGTGAATCTGTGGAACTCATTGCCACAGAAGGCTGTGGAGGCCAAGTTAAAGGAAATCTTTAAGGCAGAGATAGATAGATTCTTGATTAGTGCGGGTGTCAGGGGTTATGGGGAGAAGGCAGGAGAATGGGGTTAGGAGGCAGAGATAGATCAGCCATGATTGAATGACGGAGTAGACTTGAATTGGCTAATTCTGCTACGAAAACGAACAAACTTAGACACTTCTTAAAAGTACCATTTGAACTTCCCTGACTTTGAAGAACATCCACTGCTAACAACCAGAAATTTCTATCCAATTTCAATCTTAATTACTGGCAATTGTAAGCTGCAAAAAGTGTGGAGAAAGTCTTACGATGTTTCAGATTTTTTAGATTTAGAGATACAGCGCAGAAACAGGCCCTTCGGCCCACCGGATCCCTGCACACTAACACTATCCTAAACACCATAGGGACAGTTTTTACATTTGCCCAGACAATTAACCTACAAACCTGCACGTCTTTGGAGTGTGGGAGGAAACCGAAGATCTCGGAGAAAAACCACGCAGGTCACGGGGAGAACGTACAAACTCCGTGCAGACGGCGCCCATAGTCAGGATGGAACCTGAGTCTCCGACGCTGCATTCGCTGTAAGGCGGCAACTCTACCGCTGCGCCACCGTGCCGCCCTAATGTTGCCAGGACTCGAGGGCCTCAGCTACAGGGAGAGGTTGAGCAGGCTGGGACTCTGTTCCTTGGAGTGCAGGAGGATGAGGGGTGATCTTATAGACGTGTATAAGATCATGATGGGAATTTATGGCTTTAGAGATGCAGTGCGCGGAACAGGCCTAACGTGCCCGCACCGACCAGCGATCCCTGCACCCAAACACGATCGTACACACCAGAGACAATTTTACATTTACACCAAGCCAATTAACCTGTACGGCTTTGGAGTGTGGGAAGAAACCGAAGATCTCGGAGAAAACCCACGCAGGTCAGGGGTAGAAGGTACAGACTCCGTACAGACAGCACCCGTAGTCGGGATCGAACCTGGGTCTCTGGTGCTGTGAGGCAGTAGTAGCTCTACCGCTGCGCTACTGTGCTGCCCAGTTCCTTCAGGCTGATGTAAAAGAACCTGTTGCTTTACAGAGAACAGACCTACAACACCTGCTGTATTGGTTGGTATTTGATTCTCATTTATTGTTCCTGAAAGGCAGATTATCTGCCCATTATTCACTTGTATTCACTGGAGTTGAGAAGGATGAGAGGGGATCTTATGGAGACGTGTACAATTGCTGTCTTAAAGCGCTTACTGCGTCAGAGACCCAGGTTCGATCCCGACTACGGGCGCCGTCTGTACGGAGTTTGTACGTTCTCCCCGTGACCTGCGTGGGTTTTCTCCGAGATCTTCGGTTTCCTCCCACACTCCAAAGACGTGCGGGTTTGTAGGTTAACTGGCTTGGTATCAATGTAAATTGTCCTTAATGTGTGTGTGTAGGATAGTGTTAATATGCGTGGATCGCTGGTCGGTGCGGACTCAGTGGGCCGAAGGGCCTGTTTCCGCGCTGTATCTCAAAACTAAACTAAACCATAGGAAGGAAGACACAAAATGCAGGAGTAACTCAGCGGGTCAGGCAACATCTCTGGAGAGAAGGAATGGGTGACGTTTTGGTTCAAGACCCTTCTTCAGACTAAACGATGCCTTGGAATACACCAAGTTAACAAATCTATTGTAAACGTTGATGAAAGTGAGAAATGCAAACTCCAGTTTGCTTCAAGATTTATTTCTGTGCTAAATTCCCCTTGTGTGTCAGATAGGGACCTGTTGGTTTAGAGTTTGATAAAGGGAAAGAAACGCTCACAACCAAGCAGAATGAATATCCTTCATTTCTTTGTTCCATATCTCTCCACATCACTGCCTAGATCGAAGGTAGACACAAAATGCTGGAGTAACTCAGCGGGTCAGGCAGCATCTCGGGAGAGAAGGAATGGGTGACGTTTCTGGTCGAGACCCTTCTTTAGACTGTCACCCATTCCTTCAATCCAGAGATGCTGCCTGACCCGCTGTGTTACTCCAGCTTTTTGTGTCTATCGTCGGTTTAAACCAGCATCTGCAGTTCCTTCCGACAGACTTTGATTTCTATTGCACCCTTTAGTCCGATCTAAAATGCTTTACAGCTTTCTCAACTGGAGTAACAGCTGTATTGTAGCACCTCATTATAAACTACCTCACAAACCTTGACTGCACAGCAATGGGACAATAGAAACATAGAAAATAGGTGCAGAAGGAAGCCATTTGGCCCTTCGAGCCAGCACCACCATTCATCGTGATCATGGCTGATCATCCACAATCAGTAACCCGTGCCTGCCTTCTCCCCATATCCCTTGATTCCGCTAGCCCCCAGAGCTCTATCTAACTCTCTTTTAAATTCATTCAGTGATTTGGCCTCCACTGCCCTCTGTGGCAGAGAATTCCACAAATTCACAACTCTCTGGGTGAATTTTTTTTTTCGCACCTCAGTTTTAAATGGCCTCCCCTTTATTCTTCCACTGTGGCCCCTGGTTCTGGACTCCCCCAACATAGGGAACATTTATCCTGCATCTAGCTTGTCCAGTCCTTTTATGATTTTATACGCCTCTATAAGATCCCCTCTCATCCTTCTAAACTCCAGTGAATACAAGCCCAGTCTTTCCAATACAGGCCCAGTCTTTTCAATACAGGCCTAGTCTTTTCAATACAGGCCCAGTCTTTCCAATACAGGCCCAGTCTTTTCAATACAGGCCCAGTCTTTTCAATACAGGCCCAGTCTTTTCAATACAGGCCCAGTCTTTTCAATACAGGCCCAGTCTTTTCAATACAGGCCCAATCCTTTCAATACAGGCCCAGTCTTTTCAATACAGGCCCAATCTTTTCAATACAGGCCCAGTCTTTTCAATACAGGCCCAGTCTTTTCAATACAAGCACAGTCTTTTCATACAAGTCAACAGGCCGAAGAGCCTGTATCACTTGATGACTAATTTTTTAATTAGTGGTAAATCATGGAAAAGGTAGCTGTTTTCCTCGCCTTCAAATGAATCATTCTGAATGGAATCATATTTTCCAAAGCATCACGAGGAACATAAACAGTGCACATGGCGACCGAGTGTTGTGTTGTCACAGCTGCCCCAACCTTGTCGTGATTCAACCAGCGACCAAGTTAACCAGTCATCCCACACCACCACAACAATTATCAACTCCCCGCATTTCTCCGCTTCTTCTCCACAAACGGATGGTTTCTGGCAAACTCCATGCACGGATTTCAGCAAAACAAATCATCAGGGAAAAACTACTGGTAGACACAGAGTGCTGGAGTAACTCAGCGGGTCAGGCAGCATCTCTGGAGAACATGGATAGGTGACGTTTCACAGAGTGCTGGAGTAACTCAGCGGGTCAGGCAGCATCTCTGGAGAACATGGATAGACAATGGATAGACAGTTTCGGGTCGAGACCCTTCTTCAGAAAACCCCTCCTGGGACACTGGCAGCACTCCGCTGCAGCTCCTCTGCAACCATGCAGACAACTGCGACCAAACGAGTTGCACTGGTGACCCGTAACACACGTCGGGAGCGGTGCAAGACGGAACTGCAGGTGCTGGGTTATACCGAAGATAGACACAAAGTGCTGGAGCAGTGGTAGAGTCACTGCCTCACAGCGCCGGAGACCCGGGTTCGATCCCGACTACGGGTGCTGTCTGTACGGAGTTTACTGAAGAAGGGACTCGACCTGAAAAGTCACCCGTTCCTTCTCTCCAGAGATGCTGCCTGACCCGCTGAGTTACTCCAGCACTCTGTGAAACGTCACCTATCCATGTTCTCCACAGATGCTGCCCGATCCGCTGAGTTACTCCAGCACTCTGTGAAACGTGATTAGTATCTCTCTGAAGGACAGGTTACCGTGAGATCTACTCCACAGAGTCTCACAGCTTTGCTGTAATATCAGAACGCCACGTCAGTGAAATGTGCGCTGAGCTCTCAACTTCAGAGCTGAGATAAATAAGTAATGAGGCGGACTTCCACTAACCCCTCGGCAATTACACACGGCTGTTCCCGGATCAAGAACAACGCCATCGTTTCACGCATGGCGCCAGAGTCTTGCATCCTCCGCAATGGCCTATCCCAACTGTGTGCGAATGGATATCAGGTCAGGGCATTGTGGGTAGGGGGTGCCAACTATCTCACTCCCAAATACGGGACAACAGGTGACGTCACTGCCCCGCGCCCCACATGCTCCCGCTCCACCTATGGTGGCCACCCGGGCCGGGAGGCGGGTTGCCAGGCAACCTCCTTCAGGCGGAGCCCGGGCCTGTGGGCCTACACTGTCCAGGCCTACACTGTCTGGGCCTACAGTGGCTCCTGGGCCTGTAGTGTCCGGGCCTGCAGTGCCCGGGCCTACCGTGTCCGGGCCTACTGTGTCCAGGCCCACAGTGCCCCCCCCCCCACCCCCCGGCCTAATACTGGACAAGGACGGTCCAGTACAGGACAAACCAATTTAGCCCAATATATGGGATATCCCGGCTAATACGGGACAGTTGACAACCCTAGCCAAAGGCCTGTCTCTCTGCTGCAGTTTGGTTCAGTTTCGTTGATACAGCACGGAAACAGGCCCTTCGGCCCAACATGTTCATGCCGACCAGCGATCTCCGCACACTAACACCATCCTACACTCACTAGGAACAATTTTTTAAACATTTATACCGCCAATTAACCTACAAACCTGCACGTCTTTGGAGTGTGGGGGGTCTTGGAGAAAACCCACGCAGATCTTGGAGAAAACCCACGCAGGTCACGGGGAGAACGTACAAACTCCGTACAGGCGGCGCCCGTAGTCGGGATGGAACCCGGGTCGCCGGCGCTGCAAGCGCTGTAAGGCGGCAACTCTACCGCTGCGCCACCGTGCTATTCTGGGTCATGTTCCTTAGATTGGCACGCCAAATATGCTTGCTGTTAACGCAGTTGATCGCCAGCCTGCCTGTGTCATATGCGTTTGCAACTAAGCAGCTGACTCGATGTGAATTAATTTGGGAAATAATTGAACTGTTAAAAAAAAAATAACACTATGAAAATGACAATCTGGAAAATGACTGATAGTGGTGTGTGATGTTAAAATGCTTAATGTGCTCCCTTTGAAATCCTGTCTCAGCTATTTTGTCAGCAGAATTGACCAGTTGACATGATTGTCTTTGAGTCATGGAATGATGCGGTGTGGAAACAGGGCCTTCAGCAAAATGTGCCCACACCGACCAACCACCAATCTACACTAGTCCCACCTGCCTGCGTTTGGCCCATATCCCTCCAAACCTGTCTTGTCCATGTACATAGACACAAAACGCTGGAGTAACTCAGCGGGTCAGGCAGCATCTCGGGAGAGAAGGAATGGGTGACATTTCGGGTCGAGGACCTTCTTCAGTCTGAACAAGGGTCTCGACGTGAAACGTCACCCATTCCTTCTCTTCCAAGATGCTGCCTGACCCGCTGAGTTACTCCAGCATTTTGTGTCTACTTTCGAGTTAAACCAGCATCTGCAGTTATTTTATCCCTATCCATGTACCTTTCTAACTGTTTTGTAAACGTTGCGATAGTCCCAGCCACAACTACCTCCTCCGGCAGCTCGTTCCATACACCTACCACCCTTTGTGTGGAAAAGACACTCCTCCGATTCTTATTAAATCTTTTCCCCGTCATCGTGAACCTATGTCCTCTGGTCCTCGATTCCCCTACTCTGGGCAATAGACTCTGTGCATCTACCCGATCTATTCCTCTCATGATTTTGTACACCTCTCTAAGATCACCTCTCGTCCTCCTGCGCTCCATGGAATAGAGACCCAGCCTGCTCAATCTCTCCCTGTAGCTCACACCCTCTAGTCCTTCGAACAGGACTAGAAGGATGAGAGGGGATCTTATCGAAACGAATAAGATTATTAAGGGGTTGGCCACGTTTGAGGCAGGAAACATGTTCCCAATGTTGGGGGAGTCCAGAACAAGGGGCCACAGTTTAAGAATAAGGGGTAGGCCATTTAGAACAGAGATGAGGAAAAACTTTTTCAGTCAGAGAGTTGTGAATCTGTGGAATTCTCTGCCTCAGAAGGCAGTGGAGGCCAATTCTCTGAATGCATTCAAGAGAGAGCTAGATAGAGCTCTTAAGGATAGCGGAGTCAGGAGGTATGGGGAGAAGGCAGGAACGGGGTACTGATTGAAAATGATCAGCCATGATCACATTGAATGGCGGTGCTGGCTTGAAGGGCCGAATGGCCTCCTCCTGCACCTATTGTCTATTGTCTATTGTCTAACATCCACGTCTTGATATGAGTTTGTGAACATTTCTTCTATGTGATGTTCAAGGATTAAGTTGAAAAGTTCATTTGTGAAAGGAGCAGAATTAGGCCATTCTGCCCATCAAGTCTACTCCACCATTCAATCGTGGCTGATCAATCTTTCCCTCTCAACCCCATTCTCCTGCCTTCTCCCCGTAACCCCTGACACCCGTACAAATCAAGCATATCATTCACAATCAGTACCCCCGTTCCTGCCTTCTCCCCATACCCCCTGACTCCGCTATCCTTAAGAGCTCTATCTAGCTCTCTCTTGAATGCATTCAGAAAATTGGCCTCCACTGCCTTCTGAGGCAGAGAATTCCACAGATTTACAACTCGCTGACTGAAAAGGTTTTTCCTCATCTCCGTTCTAAATGGCCTACTCCTTATTCTTAAACTGTTGGCCCCTGGTTCTGGACTCCCCCGACATTGGGAACATGTTTCCTGCCTCTAATGTGTCCAATCCCTTAATAATGTTATATGTTTCAATAAGAACCCCTCTCATCCTTCTAAATTCCAGCGTATACAAGCATAACAATGTTCAGAGATCCTGGAGAATATATGGAGTGTGGCAACAGATATGATCCCAAGGGCAAGGGGGGAGATGAGTGATGAGGAGAGATTACAGAAACTCAGACTGCACAGTCTGGAAAGAAGCCACTGAACAGAGGGATAATATACATCAAACGCCTGACTTCAAAAGTGAGACCAAAATACATAACAATTAAACGAATGACAAGGAATTCAAAACAGGAACCGCAAAGAACATCTTTGTTCTGAACATATATCATTCTTGGGATGATCTGTTTCACAGGATTGTGGAGACAAAACAGTGGGTCCATTTAATGTGAGACCTCAATGGGGGAGTGGGTGGGGGGATGAGCTAAAGGCATGAGCTTCAACAAGGCACACAGTTTCCAATGAGTCATCCTCAGAGCATGGAAACAGGCACTTCTGCCCGACTTGCCCACACCGATAGGGGTTGCCAACTTCCTCGCTCCCAAATAAGGGACAAAAGGTGACGTCACCGCCCCGCGCCCCACGTGACCTCACCCAGCCAGCGGCCACGTGCTCCCGCTCCACCAATGGCGGTCGCCCGGCCTGGGAGGCGGGTTGCTATGCAATCTCGGTTAGGCGGCGCCCGGGCCTACGGGCCTACAGTGTCCGGGCCTACAGCGGCCCTGGGGCCTACAGTGTCCGGGCCTACACTTTCTGGGCCTACAGTGTCTGGGCCTACACTGTTCGGGCTTTCACTGTCCGGGCCTTCAGTGTCCGGGCCTACAGTGTCCGGGCCTACACTGTTCGGGCCTACACTGGGCCTTCAGTGTCTGGGCCTACAGTGTCCGGGCCTACAGTATCTGGGCCTACAGTGTCTGGGCCTACACTGTCCGGGCCTTTAGTGTCTGGGCCTACAGTGTCCGGGCCTACACTGTCCGGACCTACACTGGGCCTTCAGTGTCCGGGCCTACAGTGTCTGGGCCTACAGTGTCCGGGCCTACAGTGTCTGGGCCTACAGTGTCCGGGACTACAGTGGCCTAGAGTATCTCCGGGGCATAATACAGGAACATACATTCCTGATGTACAGTATTGTGTGAATTGAAAGTTAACAGGCCAATGCTTTACTGCTCTGTGTGTCAGTGCACAACCCCATAAACAATCAGTTTATCCACTGTGCTCGAGAATAATTTAGCTGTTTACATTCTGTTTGTCAGAGAGGACTAGGGTCACCAACTGTCCCGTATTAACCGGGACATCCCGTATTTTGGGCTAAATTTGTTTGTCCCGTATGAGACCGTATTAGGCTTGGGGGGCGCTGTAGGCCCGGACACTGTAGGCCCGGACGCTGTAGGCCCGGACGCTGTTGGCCCGGCCGCTGTAGGCCCTGACGCTGTAGGCCCGGACGCTGTTGGCCCGGCCGCTGTAGGCCCGGACAGTTTAGGCTAACGGAGTGTGTTTGGGGAGCGGGGCCGAGTGTGTTCGCCGATCGGAGGTTGCGTAGCAACCCGCCTCCCGGCCTGGGCGGCCGCCATTGGTGGAGCGACAGCAAGTGGCCGCTGGCTGGGTAAGATCACGTGGGGCGCGGGGCGGTGACGTCACCTTGTCCCGTATTTGGGAGTGGGGAAGTTGGCAACCCCTAATCGTCAGAGACCCACACCACCCTGGCCAGGCTCTCATCTCACCCCTGCCATCGGGAAGAAGGTACAGGAGCCTGAAAACGGTAACGTCCAGGTTCAGGAACTGCTTCTTCCTGCAACCATCAGGCTGTTAAACACGGCAACCTCCAACTAAAAGACAAACTACGAACTGACGAACTGTCTTGGTTAGCAACAAGGCATAGGGGCATTTGTTTTGAACTAAGATAGACGCAAAGTACCGGAGTAATTCAGCAGGTCAAGCAGCATCTCTGGAGAAAAAGTAAAGGTGACGTTTCTTTTTAAAAAATTTATTGGACTTTTTTTTTGTTTACTATGTTACCTGTGGAACAGCACTGTGAGCAGCGCCAGAGACCCGTGTTCGATCCCGACTACGGGTGCTGTCTGTACGGAGTTTGTACGTTCTCCCCGTGACCTGCGTGGGTTTTCTCTGGGAGCTCCGGTTTCCTCCCACACTCCAAAAACGTGCTGGTTTGTCAGGTAATTGGCTTGGTAAAATTGTAAATTGTCGCTAGTGTGTGTAGGATAGTGTTAGTGTGCGGGGATCGCTGGTCGGTGCGGACCCAGTGGGACGAAGGGCCTGTTTCCGCGCTGTATCTCTAAACTAAACTAAACTGTGAGTATTGTGTTTACAAACCTGCTGTGCTGCTGCAAGTAAGAATTTAAGTAGTTTAGTTCAGAGATACAGCGCGGAAACAGGCCCTTTCGGCCCACCGGGTCCGCGCCGACCAGCGATCCCCGCACACTAACACTATCCTACACCCACTAGGGACACTTTTTACATTTATACCAAGCCAATTAACCTACAAACCTGCAGGTCTTTGAGTGTGGGAGGAAACCGGAGATCACGGAGAAAACCCACGCAGGTCACGGGGAGAACGTACAAACTCCGTAGACGGCGCCCGTAGTCGGGATGGAACCCGGGTCTCCGGCGCTGCATTCGCTGTAAGGCGGCAACTCTACCGCTGCGCTACCGTGACCGCCCAATTGTTGCGTTTCGGCTCATGTGACAATTTCTGAGGAAGGGTCTCGACCCAAAATGTCCTTTTCTCCAGAGACGCTGTCTGACCCGCTGAGTTACTCCAGCCCTTTGTGTCTGTCTTACTGACAATTAAACACTCCGAAGCAATAAATTCATCCAAAAAAGCACAGAGTTTCCTTTTCCTTGCTCCATTGATCAGGCTAATGATTCAAATGGACTTCATGCCAGCAGAGTGTCCGTTTCGTGTAGCAGGGCTTACGTATCAGATTCCAGCTACATTCTGAGTCCATCATGAACATTACTAGAACACAGTATTACATTCCAAACAATTACACAATTGATCAAATATTGGTTGAACTTAAGTGTCCTGCAGCCTTACAAGCGAGCATGCGAGTGGATGTCAGAAAGTCTCAGAGTATAGAACAGCACAGCGCAGGAACAGGCCCTTCGGCCCACAATGCCCGTGCTGAACATAATGCCAAGCCATACCCCTATCTAACTCTTATTCAGTCTGAAGAAGGGTCTCGACCCGAAACGTCACCCATTCCTTCTCTCCAGTGATGCTCCCCGACCCTCTGAGTTACTCCAGCATTTTGGGTCTATCTTCAGTTTAAACTAAACGTATAAGATTATTAAGGGGTTGGACACGTTAGAGGCAGGAAACATGTTCCCAACGTTGGGGGAGTCCAGAACAAGGGGCCATAGTTTAAGAATAAGGGGTAGGCCATTTAGAACGGAGAAGAGGAAAAACTTTTTCAGTCAGAGAGTTGTGAATCTGTGGAATTCTTTGCCTCAGAAGGCAGTGGAGGCCAATTCTCTGAATGCATTCAAGAGAGAGCTAGATAGAGCTCTTAAGGATAGCGGAGTCATGGGGTATGGGGAGAAGGCAGGAACGGGGTACTGATTGAGAATGATCAGCCATGATCACATTGAATGGCGGTGCTGGCTCGAAGGGACGAATGGCCTCCTCCTGCACCTATTGTCTATTGTCTAAACCAGCAAGATTTACGAGGATGTTGCCAGGACTAGAGGGTGTGAGCTGTAGGGAGAGGTTGAGCAGGCTGGGTCTCTATTCCATGGAGCGCAGGAGGATGAGGGGAGATCTTATAGAGGTGTACAAAATCATGAGAGGAATAGATCGGGTAGACGCACAGAGTCTCTTGCCCAGAGTAGGGGAATTGAAGACCAGAGGTGGGAGGGAGGGGAGTGGGGGAAAGGGGGGAGAGGGAAGTGGGGGAGAGCAGAGAGGGGAGTGGGGGAAAGGGGGGGAGAGGGAAGTGGGGGAGAGCAGAGAGGGGAGTGGGGGAAAGGGGGGAGGGGGGGAGAGGGAAGTGGGGGAGAGCAGAGAGGGGAGTGGGGGAGGAGAGGGTGCTGCACCAATGCAGGAGAGTTTTGGTCTTGTCTTAAACCAAAACCCAAACTAAATAGCGGGCAACAGCGAAAGGCACAGCACGACTTGAAACTGGATCATCGAGGCTTTCACCTGCCATGAGACGGCCCGGAATTGTCCGACTCTTTGCTTCTTGTTTACATTTGTTCCTGACAGCGCTGCGTAGATTCCTGGAAGTCTTTCCAAGTTGCTCTGGCTGGGTTATCGATTCCCCCCTCCCCCCACCACCACCACCATCCCCGGCAAATTGAGAAACAACGGGTAAAAAAACGTGACTAATTGAATACCGATCGATTTGGTCTCAGAACCAATCAATCAATGAAATAAATAACCTTCACACCCTTAATGGATTACACTGGGCTCGGAGGAGCGCGGTAGCACTGAAGCCCATAGCTAAGCCTTCCCTCTCAGTTTCAGGTTACGCTTAAGTGCCTCCTAATTTGCTTTATCGGGAAAAATTATTCTCAAATGTTACTTCGGAAGATGTCACAGTCACGAGAGGAAATAAAAAGGCTCATCAAATTCATTTCTGTTTCTCCGACCAATTCAGAAGATAAATAGATCAACAGGTACTATAAGAAGATAACTGCAGATGCTGGTACAAATCGAAGGTTTTTATTCACAAAATGCTGGAGTAACTTAGCGGGTCAGGCAGCATCTCGGGAGAGAAGGAATGGGTGACGTTTCGGGTCGAGACCCTTCTTCAGTCTGCCGCTACCGCTGCGCCACCGTGCGCCACTCTACCGCTGCGCCACCGTGCGCCAATCTACCGCTGCGCCACCGTGCGCCACTCTACCGCTGCGCCACCGTGCGCCAATCTACCGCTGCGCCACCGTGCGCCACTCTACCGCTGCGCCACCGTGCCGCCCACAATAGTTCATGGATCAGTCATAATCACACTGAGCCACAGTGCCGGCCCCTCCCTTGTTCCTGCCGTTTTTGTTTCCATTAAATTAATTTTCATGCCAGTTGTTTGGAGTTGATTCCGAGTCAAGTTTGGGGCGGTCACGGTGGCGCAGCGGTAGAGTTGCTGCCTTACAGCGAATGCAGTGCCGGAGACACGGGTTCCATCCCGACTACGGGCGCTGACTGTACAGAGTTTGTACGTTCTCCCCGTGACCCGCGTGGGTTTTCTCCGGGTGCTTCGGTTTCCTCCCACACTCCAAAGACGTGCAGGTTTGTAGGTTAATGGGCTGGTGTAAATGTAAAAATTGTCCCTAGTGGGTGTGGGATAGTGTTAGTGTGCGGGGATCGCTGGTCGGCGCGGACCCGGTGGGCCGAAAGGGCCTGTTTCCGCGCTGTATCTCTAAATCTAAACTAAGCTAAACTAAGAAATGGAAATGCCACCTCGAAGGAGTGTTGTGTGGCTGTGGCGAAGAGAATTCCAGCAATAGATGATAATAAGCTGAATCTGTTTAGTAATCTGATTCAATCTTCTTGTATTTAAACAACAAAGTGTTGAGTCTAAACGTCTGTTCCAGTTTGCCACTTTTCAGTGCTGTGTTTCTGCGCCAGAGGTTTGAAGATTTAAATCGTGCAGAAGGTGTGAGCACTGAAACGGAACACACCGACCGGGCTGACTCACAAGGAGGTTAGACACAGAGTGCTGGAGTAACTCAGCGGGTCAGGCAGCGTCTCTGGAGCGAAGGAATGGGTTTCAGTTTGGGACCCTTCTTCATCGATGCATGCTCTTGTTTGATCTGGATCAAACCATAGTTGTAGTGTCCTTTCCCCTGACTCTCAGTCTGAAGAAGGGTCTCGACCCGAAACGTCACCTATTCCTTCTCTCCAGAGATGCTGCCTGACCCGCTGAGTTACTCCAGCACTCTGTGAAACGTCACCTATCCATGTTTTCCACAGATGCTGCCTGACCCGCTGAGTTACTCAGGCATTTTGTGTCCATCTTCAGAACTACTTTATTGACTGCAAAGTGCTTTCAGCTGACCGGAAGCTCGGAAATGAAAGGCGTACATAAACTTGTAATTGATTATTGGTGTCCCATTTACATTACGGCACTGCGTCTAAGGGCAGTTCTAGTGAATCTGGAGACACGAGGTCCACTTAGAGCAGTGGCTGTTCATGCTGGATTAGTTTAGAGATACAGCGTGGAAACAGGCCCTTTCGGCCCACTGAGTCCGCGCCGACCAGCGATCCCCGCACACTAACACTATCCTACACCCACTAGGGACAATTTTTACATTTACCAAGCCCATTAACCTCAAACCCACACGTCTTTGGAGTGTGGGAGGAAACCGAAGATCTCAGAGAAAACCCACGCGGGTCACGGGGAGAATGTCGGGATGGAACCCGGGTCTCTGGTGCAGAGTTCGCTGTAAGGCGGCAACTCTACCGCTGCGCCACCGTGACCGCTCAAACTTTTGTTAAGATCAGCAGCTGGCCGCAAAAGGGGCCACAAATCTCATTATTTCAGAGAGCCCAAGCTATACTTGAACAGAATAACAGAACCAATCGCAGTCCTAATCCCGTGCAGTGAAAGCTGGGGGAAGGTACTACAGACCAATGTGTGTTGCTCTTGCCCCTGTTCCATTATCTAAAGGGGCTGCTCCTTTGCCTTCTGGCTGCATTTCACACCCACTGCCCTCATCTTTGGACACCCTGTGGGTAGGGGAGAGGGCAGGGGGGGCTGAGGATGTCGTGGTTCGGGTTGCTCCTGGGCCTGGCCAAGCTGGCCATCCGCGAGTCATGGCGCCAGGCGGAAGAGGGCACTGCCCGAGCCAGCTGCCTGCCCCCTTTTCCTGGGTTACGTCCGTCCGTGCCCGAGTGGTGTTCGAGAGGGACAGAGTTGGTTAGTAGTTGTTTGGTACATTTGTAAGGATTGGAACATGGTTGTCCGAAAATTTAGCGTCTCGATAATTTGGTGATCTTGTACTCTGGTGGCGGGTCTGTTGCCACTAGGGGTTGCCAACTTCCTCACTCCCAAATACACTCCCAAATCACCGCCCCACGCCCCACGTGATCTCACCCCGCCAGCGGCCACGTGCCCCCGGAGTAGGAGTGTGGGCCCGGACAGTGTAGGCCCGGGGGCCACTTTAGGCCTGGACAGTGTAGGCCTGGGGTCCACTGTAGGCCCGGGGGCCACTGTAGGCCCGGACGGTGTAGGCCTGGGGGCCGCTGTAGGCCCGGACAGTGTAGGCCTGGGAGCCACCTAGCAGAGGTTGCATAGCAACCCGCCTCCCAGCCCGGGCAGCCGCTATTGGTGGAGCGGGAGCACGTGGCCACTGGCTGGGCGAGATCACGTGGGGGCGCGGGGCGGTGACGTCACCCCTTGTTCCTTCTTTGGGAGTGAGGAAGTTGGCAAACCCTACTAATACGGGACAAGGGCGGGTCCTGTACGGGACAAACCAATTTAGCCCAAAATACGGGATGTCCCGGCTAATACGGGACAGTTGGCAACCCTAGTTACCACGGTTTTGTTTTGTATCGTGATCGTAATTAAATAAATTATTTTTGAGACAAAAACATAGGGTGTGGTGCTACCCCATGCAGTGTGAGATTGCACAGTTACTTGCAAGTGATTCCAAGCTTCCTGTCTTAGTGTGATGCTGGAATGCATTTCGCTTGGCAAAACCAGCCCAGTTTATATCCAAGTTTAGGAACAGCAGATGCTAATTTGAACCGAAGACAGACGCACAATGCTGGAGTAACTCCTACCAAGGTGTATAGATAGACGTATCTTATAGAGGTGTACAAAATCATGAGAGGAGTAGATCGGGTAGATGCACAGAGTCTCTTGCCCAGAGTAGGGGAATCGAGGACCAGAGGACATAGGTTTTTGGTGAGAGGGAAAAGATTTAATATGAATCTGAGGGGTAACTTTTCCACACAGAGGGTGGTGGGTGTATGGAACGAGCTGCCAGAGGAGGTAGTTGAGGCTGGGACTATCGCAACGTTTAAGAAACAGTTAGACAGGGACATGGATAGTATAAGAAGATAACTGCAGATGCTGGTACAAATCGAAGGTATTTATTCACAAAATGCTGGAGTAACTCAGCGGGTCAGGCAGCATCTCGGGTGAGAAGGAATGGGTGACGTTTCGGGTCGAGACCCTTCTTCAGACTGATGTCAGGTGGGCGGGACAAAGGAAGGATATAGGTGGAGACAGGAAGATAGAGGGAGATCAGGGAAGGAGGAGGGGAAGGGAGGGGCAGAGGAACTATCTAGAGGTACATGGATAGGACAGGTTTAGAGGGATATGGGCCAAACGCAGGCAGTGGGACTAGTGTGGATGAGGCATGTTGGCCGTTGTGAGCAAGTTGGGCTGAAACCTCCAAACACAGGGAGAACGTACAAACTCCGTACAGACAGCGCCCGTAGTCGGGATGGAACCCGGGTCTCCGGCGCTGCATTCGCTGTGAGGCGGCAACTCTACCGCTGTGCCACCGTGACCGCCCCAAATAGAGTTTGCTTCTCCTCTGTTTCCATTAAAGCACAAAAATCAATCAACTGCAGCCTTGGACATTCTCAACAAACTGAACGCCCAATACTCTGACGTTGAGAATTCACCACTGTGAGCCAGTGCACTAATTGGTTAGTGACTATTACGCATTACAATGAATGCATTACAATGAATCCAAACTGATTTGCACCTCCTCCAACCTCATCTACTGTATCCGTTGAGCGACAAACATCCCCACCGCTTTCCGCTTTCCACAGAGACCGTTCCCTCCGCAACTCCCCCCTCCACCTGTGGATAAATGTGAGGTTATCCACTTTGGCGACAAGAACAGGAAAGCAGAGTATTACCTGAATGGTGGCCAATTAGGAAAAGGGGAGATGCAACGTGACCTGGGTGTCGTGGTGCACCAGTCATTGAAAGCAAGCGTGCAGGTGCAGCAGGCAGTGAAGAAAGCGAATGGTATGTTGGCATTCATAGCAAGAGGATTTGAGTATAGGAGCAGGGAGGTTCTGCTGCAGTTGTACAGGGCCTTGGTGAGACAACACCTGGAGTATTGTGTACAGTTTTGGTCTCCTAATCTGAGGAAAGACATTCTAGCCTTAGAGGGAGTACAGAGAAGGTTCACCAGATTGATCCCTGGGATGGCAGGACTTTCATATGAAGAAAGACTGGATAGACTAGGCTTATACTCGCTGGAATTTAGAAGACTGAGGGGGGATCTTATTGAAACATATAAAATTCTCAAAGGGCCGAATGGCCTACTCCTGTACCTATTTTCTATATTCTATGTTTCTATGTTTCCCTGGTCCACTCGTCCCTTCCTACCCAAACCATCCCCTCCCCAGGTACTTTCCCCCTGCAACCGCAGGAGATGCAACACCTGTCCCTGTACCTCCCCCCTCGACTCCGTCCAAGGACCCCGACAGTCCTTTCAGGTGAGGCAGAGGTTCACCTGCACCTCCTCCAACCTCATCTACTGTATCCGCTGTTCCAGGTGTGGACTCCTGTACATCGGCGAGACCAAGCGCAGGCTCGGCGATCGTTTCGCTCAACACCTCCGCTCAGTCCGCCCAAACCTGTACAATCACTTTATCTATTCCCCTCGTGGTTTTGTACACCTCTATAAGATCACCCCTCATCCTCCTGCGCTCCATGGAATAGAGTTAATGCTGCTATAGACTTTCGATTTTAGACTTCAGAGATGGGCGGCACGGTGGCGCGGCGGTAGAGTTGCTGCCTTACAGCAAATGCAGCGCCGGAGACCCGGGTTCCATCCCGACTACAGGTGCTGCCTGTACGGAGTTTGTACGTTCTCCCCGTGACCTGCGTGGGTTTCCTCTGAGATCTTCGGTTTCCTCCCACACTCCAAAGACGTGCAGGTTTGTAGGTTAATTGGCTTGGTATAAATGCAAATTGTGCCTGGTGTGTATTAGGGTAGTGTTAGTCAAGTCAAGTCAAGTCAAGTCAATTTATTTGTATAGCACATTTAAAAACAACCCACGTTGACCAAAGTGCTGCACATCTGACTAGGAAAAAAATGAAACATACAGTGGCAGGCAGCCAAACACAACGGCGCGCGGGGATCGCTGGTCGGTGCGGACCCGGTGCGCCAAAGGGCCTGTTTCCGCGCTGTATCTCTAAACTAAAACTACTCAACCTCTCCCTATAGCTCAGACCCTCCAGACTGGGCAAAAAAAAAGGATTTCTCAGAGTTGGGAGAAGAATATTAAACTGTTGGAAGTAAACTTTAGATCCTTTAAGGACAAGCTCCCTTCAGAATTTGATCATGGCAAACCATCAAAGTTCAAGTATTGAACTGAGAATCAATGATCTTCGAACAACCTTTTCCTCTCGGGAGTAAGAAAAGAGTTCAAACAGATTTACGAAAGATAAAGGGTACTGAACTCCTTTTCCACAAATCCTCTCAATCCAGTTTATCCTCACGCATCAATTTTTTCATTGCAATTTTGACATAATAGCGAATTAATTCACTTGCTAAAAATCACTAAGAAATGTCTCCTGAAAATTACGTCCACACCTTCCCACTGCGAACAAATACCGTACATGTGGATAGGGTGGTGAAGAAGGCGTTTGGTATGCTTGCCTTTATAAATCAGAGCATCGAGTATAGAAGTTGGGATGTAATGTTGAAATTGTACAGGGCATTGGTGAGGCCGAATCTGGAGTATGGTGTGCAGTTCTGGTCGCCAAATTATAGGAAGGATGTCGACAAAATGGAGAGGGTACAGAGGAGATTTACTAGAATGTTGCCTGGGTTTCAGCACTTAGGCTACAGAGAGAGGTTGAACAGGTTGGGTCTTTATTCTTTGGAGCGTAGAAGGTTGAGGGGGGACTTGATAGAGGTTTTTAAAATTTTGAGAGGGACGGACAGAGTTGACGTGGGTAGGCTTTTCCCTTTGAGAGTGGGGAAGATTCCAACAAGGGGACATAGCTTCAGAATTGAGGGACAAAGGTTTAGGGGTAACATGAGGGGGAACTTCTTTACTCAGAGGGTTGTGGCTGTATGGAATGGGCTTCCGGTGGAAGTGGTGGAGGCTGGCTCGATTTTATTATTTAAGATTAAATTGGATAGGTATATGGATAGGAGGGGATTGGAGGGTTATGGTCTGAGTGCAGGTAGATGAGACTAGGTCAGGGAGAATGGTCGGCGTGGACTGGTAGGGCCGGACAGGCCTGTTTCCATGCTGTAGTTGTTATATGTTATATGTTATAAGCCATGTTCATTATTGCAGGCAAGCAAAGGCGCAGAGTGCTGGAGTAACTCAGCGGGTCAGGCAGCATCTCTGGAGAACATGGATAGGTGACGTTTCACAGAGTGCTGGAGTAACTCAGCGGGTCAGGCAGCATCTATTGAGGGCGTGCAGCGTAGGTTTACTAGGTTAATTCCCGGAATGGCGGGACTGTCATATGTTGAAAGACTGGAGCGACTAGGCTTGTATACACTGGAATTTAGAAGGATGAAAGGAGATCTTATCGAAACGTATAACATTATTAAGGGATTGGACACGTTAGACGCAGGAAACATGTTCCCAATGTTGCAACAATGGGGACCATCGGGGGGGGGGGGGGTGGATGAACAATGTGGACCGCCGTGGGGGGGGGAGAACAGCGCGGACCCAGCATGGGGGGACCGCAGTGACGGGGGAGGGAGCAATGGGGACCACCATGAGGGGGGGGAGCAATGGAGACCGCCTGGGGGTGGGGTGGATGAACAATGGGGACCGTCGGGGGGGGGTGAGCAATGGGGACCGCCCTGAGGGGGGGGGTGGGGTGGATGAACAATGGGGTGGGGTTTGGGGAGAACAAAGGGGGACCTGGTGCAGATACTGCCTTTTCTTTGTGACTTTGCCAACGCCCTTTATGTGGCGACTATTTGCATACCTTGCAAGCAACGAATCTCACTCTGACACGTGACATGCGGTCTCACCAGGTCCCTCTACAACTGCAGAAGGACCTCGTTACTCCTATACTTGAGGAGTTGAGAAAAGGAGTGAAGAGGTCCTTCTGCAGTTTGACAGGGCCTTGTTGAGACCGCACCTGGAGTATTGTGTGCAGTTTTGGTCTCCGAATTTGAGGAAGGACGTCCTTGCTAGTGAGGCAGTGCACAATAGGTTCACCAGGTTAATCCCCGGGATGGCGGGACTGTCGTATGAGGAAAGATTGGAAAGACTGGGCTTGTATTCACTGGAGTTTAGAAGGATGAGAGGGGATCTTATAGAGACGTATAAAATTATAAAAGGACTGGACAAGCTAGATGCAGGAAAAATGTTCCCAATGTTGGGGGAGTCCAGAACCAGGGCCCACACAGTCTAACAATAAAGGGGAGGCCATTTATAATTGAAGTGAGAAGAAAATTTTTCATCCAGAGTTGTGAATTTGTGGAATTCTCTGCCACAGAGGGCAGTGGAGGCCAATTCACTGGATGGATTTAAAAGAGAGTTCGATAGAGCTCTAGGGGCTAGTGGAATCAAGGGATATGGGGAGAAGGCAGGCACGGGTTACTGATTGTGGACGATCAGCCATGATCACAATGAATGGCGGTGCTGGCTCGAAGGGCCGAATGGCCACCTCCTGCACCTATTGTCTATGTTTCTATGTGACAATAAAGCATGCATTCATTCATTCATTCAACTAACCTAATCTAACCTAAAAAAACTAAAGGCTCCAAGGAATAGATTTATGGATGGGAGGGGTTTTGAAGGTCAGGGGCCAAATGCAGGGAGATGGGACTAGCCTGGTGTGCCAACAGTGACATGATGGGCCGAAGGGCCTGTTTCCATGCTGTATAGGTCGATGACTCCATGACTTCCGATGATATTTATTGGGCCGGTATTTCATTTCCCCGTGTGTTGTGAATAATATTTCAGACTAGACCAAGTGGGCCCAAACCTCTCCTGCATTGGTGCACCACCCTCTCCTCTCCCCCTCCCCATGTCTCCTCAACCCCCCCCCCTCCCCTCTCCCTTCTCCCCCACTCCCCCCTTCCCTCCCTCGTCCCCTCCTTTTAAACTTTAAAATGTGAATAACTTAAAAAATATAACACCGATTTCAATAAAACTACTTGCATTGTCACTAAAGTGACAACGGTGAGTAAGGTGGGCCTAAAATTGTCGCGCTATCATGCACCGTTTTGGCCGAAGTTCAGTCACAAACAAGATAACAAACGAGAGTTTTAGTATATAGATATTGTACTCAATATCGAGATAAAAAATCCTCATATTTCACTTGGGCAACTTATAGCTCAGCGGTATGACTTTTGATTTGTCTAACTTTAAATCAGATCATGTAAGATAGAAGGAGAATTTGGCCATTCGGCCCATCAAGTCTACTCTGCCATTCAATCACGGCTCCATTCTATCTCTCCCTCCAAACCCCATTCTCCTGCCTTCCCCCCATAACCACTGAAACACGTACTAATCAAGAATCTATCTATCTCTGCCTTAAAAATATCCACTGACTTGGCCTCCAAAGAATTCCACAGATTCCCCACCCTCTGACGAAAGAAATTCCTCCTCATCTTCCTAAAGGAATGTCCTTTAATTGTGAGGCTATCAACATCCTCTCCACATCCACTCAGTCCGGGCAAAGTGACCCTTGCATTCCCTCTCTCTCCGACCCTCAACCACGCTAGTCCTTGTACTAGTTTCGCTGTTGTCTTGTCGAGTTTCACTGAACTCGTTATCACCTTCCCTACAGCCAACAATGGGCCATTGTGAGCTCCACCTTTCCTTGAACATCGCTGAGTTTCGCATATCTTTAATTCATTTGTTCCATACGTCACCGTCTATCTGACTCTCAGTCTGAAGAAGGGTCTCTACTAGGGGTTGCCAACTTCCTCACTCCCAAATATGGGACAAGGTGACGTCACCGCCCCGCGCTCCATGTGACCTCACCCAGCCAGCGGCCACGTGCTCCCGCTCCACTAATGGCAGCCAACCGGGCTGGGAGGCGGGATGCTAGGCAACCTCCGTTAGGCGGCACCTGGCACTCCGGGCCTTCGCTGTACGGACCAACATTGTCCGGACCTACACTGTCCGGACCTACACTGTCCGGACTTACACTGTCCGGACCTACACTGTCCGGACCTACACTGTCCGGACCTACACTGTCCGGGCCTACACTGTCCGGCCCTACACTGTCCGGGCCTACACTGTCCGGGCCTACACTGTCCGGGCTTACACTGTCCGGACCTACACTGTCTGGAACTACAATGTCCGGGCCTACGCTGTACGGACCTACACTGTCTAGAACTGCAATGTCTGTGTCTACAGTGACCACCGTTAGGCGACGCCTGGGCATCCGGGCCTACACTGCCCGGGCCTACACTGTCCGGGCCTACTGCGGCCCCTGGGCCTACAGTGTCCGGGCCTACAGCGCCCCCTGGACCTAATACGGGACAAGGGCAGTCCCGTACGGGGCAAACCACTTTAGCCCAAAATATGGGATGTCCAGGCTAATACGGGACCGTTGGCGACCCTAGTCTCGACCCGAAACGTCACCTATTCCCTTTCTCCAGATATGCTACCTGTCCCGCTGAGTTACTCCAGCATTTTGTGGCTACCTTGGGTGTAAACCAGCATCTGCAGTTCCATTGTACACAAATGTTCTTATTTGTTGGCAAAGTGCCTATAATAAGACCAATACCGAATATTATATAATTATAGAAATCCTGCTGTGAGCCTTTGACTTTAATCATCCTTATCCTTGATAATTAATACCACATCTGAAGTGTTTATGTCATTCTTCAAGCTTTTAAGTGTGAGGCTATATTTTACCTTGGAGTTAATCTCCTAAACATACTCCAAATCTCACTGTGAATGACTGCTATTTAATTGTTGACAATTCCCTTTATGGAAGTTGGCAATAAACAGTCTCCAGCCTTGAGGCAAAGAGTTTTGTTTAGTTTATTATAGTTTAGTTTAGCTTAGTTTAGAGATACCGCGTGGAAACAGGCCCTTCGGCCCATCGAGTCTGTGCCGACCAGCGATGCCCGCATACTAACACTACACAAGGGACAATTTTACATTTTTACCAAGCCAATTAAACAACACACCTGAGGTAGACACAGAGTGCTGGAGTAACTCAGCGGGTCAGGCAGCATCTCTGGAGAACATGGATAGGTGACGTTTCACAGAGTGCTGGAGTAACTCAGCGGGACAGGCAGCATCTCTGGAGAGAAGGAATGGTTGACGTATCGGGTCGAGACCCTTCTTCAGACTGATGTCATGGGAGGGGTCGGGACAAAGATAGAATGTAGTCGGAGAAACCTAACTGTAGGCCAGGACACTGTAGGACCGGATGCTTTAGGCCCGGGGGCCGCTGCAGGCCTGGACAGTGTAGGTTAACGGAGTGTGTTCGGGGAGCGGGGCCGAGTGTGTTCACCTGACGGAGGTTGCGTAGCAACCCGCCTCCCGGCCCGGGCGGCCGCCATTGGTGGAGCGGGAGCACGTGGCCGCTGGCTGGGTGAGGTCACGTGGGGCGCGGGGCGGTGACGTCACCTTTTGTCCCTTATTTGGGAGTGAGACAGTTGGCAACCCCTACCTGAGGGGCGGCCATGTTGAGGCGTGCAAAACCGTGGGAAATGATGGAGAAAGTGAACACTCGCTACCAGTCTTTTTTTCCCAGGGAGGCTTAAGGTGGGACGGGAGAAATTTTAGAAGGAAGAAATTCCCTCCTCAGGCCCAAATGTTTCACTCCTACGGTATGGTCCAGAACTGAATCTGGAATGGAGAGGCTGTAATAGATGGGTGGTGCAGCGGTAGAGTTACTGCCTCACAGCGCCAGAGACCCGGGTTCCATCCCGACTACGGGTGCTGTCTGTACGGAGTTTGTACGTTCTCCCCGTGACCTGCGTGGGTTTTCTCCGAGATCTCCGGTTTCCTCCCACACTCCAAAGACGTGCAGGATTGTAGGTCAACTGGCTTCGGTAAAAAATGTAGATTGTCCCTCTCGTGAAGGATACTGCCAGTGTACGTGATGATCGCTGATCGGCGCGGACTCGATGGGCCGAGTGGCCTGCTTTCTGTGCCCTATCTCTAAAACTAAACTAAAAGTAAAATAGATGCAGAAAAAAATGTTCCCAATGTTGGGGGAGTCCAGAACCAGGGGCCACACAGTCTAAGAATAAAGGGGGAGGCCATTTAAAACTGAAACGAGAAAAAGCTTTTTCACCCAGAGAGTTGTGGATTTGTGGAAATCTCTGCCACAGAGGGCAGTGGAGGCCAATTCACTGGGTGAATTTAAAAGAGAGTTAGATAGAGCTCTAGGGGCTAGTGGAATCAAGGGATATGGGGAGAAGGCAGGCATGGGTTACTGATTGTGGATGATCAACCATGATTATTAAGGGGTTCGACACGTTAGAGGCAGGAAACATGTTTACAATGTTGGGGGATTCCAGAACAAGGGGCCACAGTTTAAGAATAAGGGGTGGGCCATTTAGAACGGAGATGAGGAAAAACTTTTTCAGTCAGAGAGTTGTAAATCTGTGGAATTCTCTGCCTCAGAAGGCAGTGGAGGCCAATTCTCACAATACATTCAAGAGAGAGTTAGATAGAGCTCTTAAGGATAGCGGAGTCAGGGGGTATGGGGAGAAGGCAGGAACGGGGTACTTATTGAGAATGATCAGCAATGATCACAATGAATGGCGGTGCTGGCTCGAAGGGCTGAATGGCCTCCCCCTGCACCTATTTTCTACGTTTTCTACGTTTAAAATGTGACTCCACAAACCGAACTGCTTTGAAGGAATTCTTTTTATCAGCCTTGTCGAAAGATAATCATTGCACACGCAGTTAGTTTGCCCTGAGATTTCAACACCCCTGATCTTTGATTTCGATGCTGAGATTTGGGATGGTGGAATGTAGAATTTTTTTGCGCGGATCAATGAAAGGGAAATGAGAGGAGAATTGGTACTATGCTTACTGGTGACTTTTTTACAATTTCGTACTGCAGCAAAATTTCCGTCTCCAACGAACAGATTTTTCTTTTATTGACACTCAGCCAGGAAGACAAAGTACATCTTGTTCGACAGAGAATAATCCACCCGTGAGAATGGCGGAGGGGAATATATATATTCATAAAAGATGATCGGATTTAAGTAGGCGTGGGCCAACATTATTTAAATAGAAGACAGGGTTATTATTCGAGGTCAAAGGAAGTGAATCGGAATTATTCATTTTTTTTATACGTGTCTATTATTAATCAAAGCAAAAGCTTTTTCACCAAGCAACATTGGAGACTTTCCAATCTCTGTGTAATGGCTCCTGCCGTCTCCTTGCATACTTTTGATTAATTGTCAAATTAATTGAAAATATTACCCGATTTGCCATTAATGCTTTGTGACAGCGCCGATCATTTTCGAGGTTGTTTTGTCCTTTACGTCAAAGTTATTTTTTGTGAAAACGCACACCTCCAGATTCAGGGACAGCTTCTCTTCCCGGCTGTTATCAGGCAACTGAACCATCCTACCACAACCAGAGAGCAGTGCTGTACTACTATCTACCTCATTGGTGACCCTCGGACTATCCTTGATCGGACTTTGCTGGCTTTACCTTGCGCTGAACGTTATTCCCTTATCATGTATCTGTACACTGTGACGGCTCGATTGTAATCATGTATTGTCTTTCTGCTGACCGGTTAGCACGCAACAAAAGCTTTTCACTGTACCTCGGTACACGTGACAATAAACTGAACTAAACTGATTTTTTCCAATCATCTTTTCTATAGTCTTGAGGATTGTAAAGATTTCTCATGAAATATCTGGATCCGGTATTTCTCTCTTCCCATTTCTTAAAAGTTCATTTTAGAGTTTAGTTCAGAGACACAGCGTAGAAACAGGCCCTTCGGCCCACCGAGTCCGCGCTGACCAGCGATTATTGTAGATTGACACTATCCCACACACACACACTAGGGACAATTTCCATTTACACCAAGCCAATTAGCCTGCAAATACTTACGTCTTTGGAGTGTGGGAGGAAACCGGAGAAAACCCTCCAGGTCACGGGGAAATCGGACTTTACTGTCATGGCCTTTACACTGTGGACGGCTCAATTGTAATCATGTATGGTCCTTCCGCTGACTGGTTAGCACACAACGAAAGCTTTTCACTGTACCTCGGTACACGGGACAATAAACTAAACTGAACTGAACTGAAGTACAATAGGCAGAGCAAAAGAGAAGATTTAGACAATAGACAATAGACAATAGGCGCAGGAGGAGGCCATTCGGCCCTTCGAGCCAGCACCGCCATTCAATGTGATCATGGCTGATTATTCTCAATCAGTACCCCGTTCCTGCCTTCTCCCCATACCCCCTGACTCCGCTATCCTTAAGAGCTCGATCTAGCTCTCTCTTGAATGCATTCAGAGAATTGGCCTCCACTGCCTTCTGAGGCAGAGAATTCCACAGATTCACAACTCGCTGACTGTATATAATGGCATAAAATTGTACATTGGCCCCAGTGTGTGTAAAGGATAGTGCTAGTGTACGGGGTGATTGCTGGTCTGTCTGGTCTCGGTGGGCCGAAGGGCCTGATTCCGCACTGTGTCTCTGAAGTCCAACGTAAGGTTCTAAATTGGAATATGACCTCTTACAATCTCTTACTAACAATCTTGGTGACATTGCATCTATCCAAACGTCTAACATTGTATAAAATGGAATAAAAGGTTGGGCACGGTGGCGCAGCGGTAGAGTTGCTGCCTCACGGCGCCAGAGACCCGGGTTCCATCCCGACTACAGGCGCTATCTGTACGGAGTCTGTACGTTCTCCCCGTGGGTTTTCTCCGAGATCTTCGGTTCCCTCCCACACTCCAAAGACGTGCAGGTTTGTAGGTTAATTGGCTTGGTATAAATGTGAATTGTCCTTAGTGGGTGTCAGGTAGTGTTGGCGTGCGGAGATCGTTGGTCGGCGCGGACCCGGTGGGCCGAAGGGCCTGATTCCGCGCGGTATCTTTACAGTCTAAAGCAAAGTCTAACAGGCATTGCATCTGCTCTAATGTCTAACGGACGGCTGGATTGTAATCATGTGTTGTCTCTCTGTTGACCGGCGAGCACGCAACTAAAGCGGCACGGTAACGCAGCGGTAGAGATGCTGCCTCACAGCGCCGGAGACTCAGGTTCGATCCCGACTACGGGTGCTGTCTGTATGGAGTCCGCACGTTTTCCCCGTGACCTGCGTGGGTTTTCTCCGAGATCTTCGGTTTCCTCCCACACTCCAAAGACGTGCAGGTTTGTAGGTTAATTGACTTGGTGTAAATGTAAAAAATGTCCCTGGTGTGTGTGGGATAGTGTTAGTGTGCGGGGATCGCTGGTCGGCGCGGACCCGGTGGGCCGAAGGGCCTGTTTCCGCGCTGTATCTCTAAAAGAAATCTAAATCTAAAGCTTTTCACTGTACAACGGAGACAATAGACCAAACTCAAACGCCTGGCGTTGTACACCGTAGCACACTGGGAAAGCAGGGGCAGACAGGGACTCCAGCCAGTCAAAATGCCGCTGCAGTTTTGTTCTAACGGTGATAAAACAGTGATGGGACCAGACGGGAGCATACAGCTCCACACACTTGAGTCCCGGATGTGAACAGAAGTCATTAGCTTGACAGGATTACAAGCACCAGCCCAGCTCCCAACTGTGAGTGTCAAACAGAATCTACCAGTCATTGAAAAATCATTAAAACAGGTCGCTGCGTGTCGATCAATCACACCATGTGCCCTAACAAGCAAGGTGGAGCCTTGATTTCATCTCAAAGACAGACACAGAGTGCTGGAGTAACTCAGCGGGTCAGGCAGCATCTCTGGAGAACATGGATAGGTGACGTTTCACAGAGTGCTGGAGTAACTCAGCGGGTCAGGCAGCATCTCTGGAGAACATGGTCAGGCGAGAGGGAAACGAGAGGTATAGACAGTGATGTGGAGAGATATAGAACAAATGAATAAATGACATGCAAAAAATAATGATGATAAAGGAGAGGCCACTGTTCGCTGTGGACTAGGTGAAAGGATTTTATCTTGTTTATTTAGTTTAAAGATACAGCGCGGAAACAGGCCCTTCGGCCCACCGAGCCCACGCCGACCAGCGATCATCGCGTACCTTGGCACTATCAGATCAGTCTGAAGAAGGGTCTCAACCCGAAACGTCACCCATTCCTTCTCTCCTGAGATGCTGCCTGACCTGTTGAGTTACTCCAGCATTTTGTGACACCTTTGATTGGCACTATCCTAAACTCACGAGGGCCAATTTTTTTTTACAGAAGCCAATTAACCTACAACTAAGGTTGCCAACGTTCCCACTCCCAAATAAGGGACAAGGTGACGTCACCGGCCCGCGCCCCACGTGACCTCACCCAGCCAGCGCCCACGTGCTCCCGCTCCACCAATGGCGGCCGCCCGGGCCGGGAGGCGGATTGCTACGCAACCTCCGTCAGGCGAACACACTCGGCCCCGCTCCCCGAACACAATCTGTTAGCCTACACTGTCTGGGTCTACAGCGGACGCCGGGCCTACAGTGCCCGGGCCTACAGTGTCCGGGCCTACAGTGTCCAGGCCTACATTGTCCGGGCCTACAGCGGACCCCGGGCCTACAGTGTTCAAGCAGGAGGGAAAAGCACTCCTTTGACAGGGCAGCAGATAACAACACTGGTTTAGTGTAGTATAGAGATACAGCGCGGAAACAGGCCCTTCGGCCCAACGAGTCCGCACCGACCAGCGATCCCCACACACTGACACTATCCTACACACACACACACACACACACACACACACACACACACACACACACACTAGGGACAGTTTTAGATTCATCTGTGGAATTCTCTGCCTCAGAGGGCAGTGGAGGCCAATTCTCTGAATGCATTCAAGAGAGAGCTGGATAGAGCTCTTAAGGATAGCGGAATCAGGGGGTATGGGGAGAAGGCAGGAACGGGGTACTGATTGAGAATGATCAGCCATGATCACATTGAATGGCGGTGCTGGCTCGAAGGGCCGAATGGCCTCCTCCTGCACCTATTGTCTATTGTCTATTGTCATACCAATTAGCCTACAAACCTGTGCGTCTTTGGAGTGTGGGAGGAAACCGAAGATCTCGGAGAAAACCCACGCAGGCAGCACCCGTAGTCGGGATGGAACCCGGGTCTCCGACGCTGTGAGGCAGCAACTCTACCGCTGCACCACCTAACCTTGGCACCAATGTTTAAGATTCCTCTAAAGGAGTCTCTCTGAAGCCTTCCCATCTTTCCCCGAGGCGACTAAGTTCGTTAAAATCTAAAGTATCAGTTTGATCCAGAAAAAGCAAGATTACAAACTTTAATTTACACTGCAGTGCCTGATTAAAAGCGAATGACTTTAATTCATCTGTCTGTGGCGAGATTCATCTGTTTCCACCAGAGTGAGTCAGCAAAGAAGTGCAACGATTGATGTGAATCGTTTTTCAAAAGTTACTTTGCAAAGAGGTGCAAATCCAGCAGGTAAAAAGGTACAGAAGTGTGTAAACGCACACCTCCAGATTCAGAGACAGTCCCTTCCCACCTGTTATCAGCCAACTGAACCATCCTACCACAACTTATTGAAACATATACGATTATTAAGGGATTGGACACCTTAGAGGCAGGAAACATGTTCCCAATGTTGGGGGAGTCCGGAAACAGGGGCCGCTGTTTAAGAATAAGGGGTAGGCCATTTAGAACGGAGATGAGGAAAAACGTTTTCACTCAAGAGAGTAGTGAATCTGTGGAATTCTCTGCCTCAGAAGGCAGTGGAGGCCAATTCTCCGAATGCATTCAAGAGAGAGCTAGATAGAGCTCTTAATGATAGCGGAGTCAGGGGGTATGGGGAGAAGGCAGGAACGGGGTACTGATTGAGAATGATCAGCCATGATCACGGTGAATGGCGGTGCTGGCTCGAAGGGCCGAATGGCCTCCTCCTGCACCTATTGTCTATTGTCTTTTGTCCAGAAACGCACACCTCCAGATTCAGGGACAGCTTCTCTTCCCGACTGTTATCAGGCAACTGAACCATCCTACCACAACCAGAGAGCAGTGCTGAACTACTATCTACCTCATTGGTGACCCTTGGCCCACGATCCCCGAACACGCTCGGTTAGCTGGCACTTTTGCTGAGCGTTTTGCACAGAGATCAATATTCTGTGTGAAAACAGACCTGCAAGTGAGCTGTGCAGACCGGCGAAGAGCGAAGGGGGGGAATGGCAGGTACGCAATAAATCAACATCAAGCTCCAAACATGTCCCTGAAAGATGGATGAGCAACAATTGCTCGTTTGTCCCTGTCACACTGCCATATCAATCTTCTTAGTTTTAGTTGTCGGTATCAGAAATACAGGCCCTTCGGCCCACCGGGTCCGCGCCGACCAGCGATCCCCGCACACGAACACAATAGATAATAGGTGCAGGAGGAGGCCATTCGGCCCTTCGAGCCAGCACCGCCATTCAATGTGATCATGGCTGATCATTCTCAATCAGTACCCCGTTCCTGCCTTCTCCCCATACCCCCTGACTCCACTATCCTTAAGAGCTCTATCTAGCTCTCTCTTGAATGCATCCAGAGAATTGGCCTCCACTGCCTTCTGAGGCAGAGAATTCCACAGGTTCACAACTCTCTGACTGAAAAAGTTTTTCCTCATCTCAGTTCTAAATGGCCTACCCCTTATTCTTAAACTGTGGCACCTTGTTCTGGACTCCCCCAACATTGGGAACATGTTTCCTGCCTCTAACGTGTCCAACCCCTTAATAATCTTATACGTTTCGATAAGATCTCCTCTCATCCTTCTAAATTCCAGTGTATACAAGCCTAGTCGCTCCAGTCTTTCCACACACCCTAGGGACAATCTTACATTTACATAGAAACATAGACAATAGGTGCAGGAGGAGGCCATTTGGCCCTTCGAGCCATCACCGCCATTCATTGTGATCATGGCTGATCATCCACAATCAGTAACCCGTGCCTGCCTTCTCCCCATATCCCTTGATTTTACTAGCCTCGAGAACTCTCTCTGAAGAAGGGTCTCGACCCGAAACGTCACCCATTCCTTCTCTCCTAGATGCTGCCTGACCTGCTGAGTTACTCCAGCATTTTGTGATACCTTCGAGAGCTCTATCTAACTCTCTTTTAAATTTATCCTGTGAATTGGCCTCCACTGCCTTCTTTAAGACAAGCCAATTCCTTCTGACACTGTACGCTTGTATACACTGGAATTTAGAAGGATGAGAGGAGATCTTATCGAAACGTATAAGATTATTAAGGGGTTGGACACGTTAGAGGCAGGAAACATGTTCCCAATGTTGGGGGAGTCCAGAACAAGGGGCCACTGTTTAAGAATAAGGGGTAGGCCATTTAGAACAGAGATGAGGAAAAACATTTTCAGTCAGAGAGTTGTGAATCTGTGGAATTCTCTGCCTCAGAAGCCAGTGGAGGTCAATTCTCTGAATGCATTCAAGAGAGAGCTGGATAGAGCTCTTATAGCGGAGTCAGGGGGTATGGGGAGAAGGCAGGAACGGGGTACTGATTGGGAATGATCAGCCATGATCACATTGAATGGCGGTGCTGGCTCGAAGGGCCAAATGGCCTCCTCTTGCACCTATTGTCTATTGTCTCTGGAGGACATGGATAGGTAGAGGTTGAAAAGTTTTAGTTTAGAGATACAGCGCGGAAACAGGCCCTTCGGCCCACCGGGTCCGCGCCGACCAGCGATCCCCGCACACTAACACTATCCTAATACACACCAGGCACAATTTGCATTTACACCAAAGCCAATTAACCTGCAAACCTGTAATTCTTTGGAGTGTGGGAGGAAACCAAAGATCTCGGAGAAAACCCACGCAGGTCACGGGGAGAACATACAAACTCCGTACAGACGGCGCCCGTAGTCCGGATCGAACCCGGGTCTCTGGCGCTGTGAGGCAGCAACTCTAACACTTCCGCACATGGATTCTGAATTCAAATCTTTCTGCGCCTTGACTTATTTATAATATCTGAGACCTGCCTTGGATAAACGACTGACTGTTATAACGTGGAGAACGCTAATGGAACAATGAACATTCAGAATCCCCACCACACTCGACACTCTCCCCTGACTCGCAGTCTGAAGAAGGGTCTACACCCGAAACGTCACCCATTCCTTTTCTCCAGAGATGCTGCCTGACCCGCTGAGTTACTCCAGCACTCTGTGAAACGTCACCTATCCATGTTCTCCGGAGATGTTGCCTGACCCACTGAGTTACTCCAGCACTCTGTGAAACGTCACCTATCCATGTTCTCCACAGATGCTGCCTGACCCGCTGAGTTACTCCAGCACTCTGCGGCTGTGCGATGACTTTGGTTCGAAACAGATGATTAAGACATTCTTCACGCCATGTATTTACAGATGCTCCTCGACTTACGATATTTCGACTTTAAGGTGGCGCAGCGGTAGAGTTGCCACCTTACAGCGAATGCAGCACCGGAGACCCGGGTTCCATCCCGACTACGGGCGCCGTCTGTACGGAGTTTGTACGTTCTCCCCGTGACGTGCGTGGGTTTTCTCCAAGATCTTCGGTTTCCTCCCACACTCCAAAGACGTGCAGGTTTGTAGGTTAATCGGCTTGGTGTAAATTGTCCCTAGGGGTGTCGGATGGTGTTAGTGTGCGGGGATCGCTGGTCGGCACGGACCCGGTGGACTGAAGGGCCTGTTTCCGCGCTGTATCCCTAAACTAAAAGGCAGCGAACCTCAGATCCCAGTCAGCCACGTGATCAGGTGGATTAAATGAATTATCGACTTACGATATTTTTGATTTACGATGGGTTTATTGCAACGTAACGCCATCGTAAGTTGAGGAGCATCGGTACGTGTGTACAATTTAGGATCTAACTTGCAATCTAACAGTCCGTTGTTTGACTGGACAACACCGACCACCGTGCACTACTGAGACTACCCAAGGTTTCAACATTCTCCCAGCGCCCTTAATGAGCTGAAATTCCAAGCTACCAAGCATGCCAAAATGTTTTAAGGGTTAATACTCCGTGGTCCATTGTAACCAGAGGGGTTCCAGACTCATTAAAAGGTAACGTCACCAGGCTCACAAACCCTAGGGTCTTGGAGCTGGGAAATAATTGCTAAACTGAACTGCAATCAGAGACCGCGAGAAATCGCAGAGAATTGTGGGCGCAGCCCAGACCGTCACACAAACCAACCTCCCCTCCATCGACTCCATCTACACCTCACGCTGCCTCGGCAAGGCCAGCAGCCCAGACCGTCACACAAACCAACCTCCCCTCCATCGACTCCATCTACACCTCACGCTGCCTCGGCAAGGCCAGCAGCCCAGACCATCACACAAACCAACCTCCCCTCCATCGACTCCATCTACACCTCACGCTGCCTCGGCAAGGCCAGCAGCCCAGACCGTCACACAAACCAACCTCCCCTCCATTGACTCCATCTACACCTCACGCTGCCCCGGCAAGGCCAGCAGCATAATCAAGGACCAGTCTCACCCCGGCCACTCCCTCTTCTCCCCTCTCCCATCGGGCAAGAGGTACAGAAGTGTGAAAACGCACACCTCCAGATTCAGGGACAGTTTCTTCCCGGCTGTTATCAGGCAACTGAACCATCCTACCACAACCAGAGAGCAGTGCTGAACTACTATCTACCTCATTGGTGACCCTCGGACTATCCTTGATCGAACTTTGCTGGCTTTACCTTGCACTAAACGTTATACCCTTGATCATGTATCTGTACACTGTGGACGGCTCGATTGTAATCATGCATTGTCTTTCCGCTGACTGGTTAGCACGCAACAAAAGCTTTTCACTGTACCTCGGTACACGTGACAATGAATTAAAATGAGCATCCACTTGTCCCTTGGCAATTGATGATGGATTTCACACACTGAATGTCTCGGATATCATTAACCCCCACCCTCACAATCTACAATACCTCGAACTGGAAACAAGACAATCTGTAAAACAAACGAGCCATTTCAATGGAAAAACAATCCATCCTGGGGAATTATTAGTATTTAATCAATAACACTAATAATACATGTAGTAGTATTTAAGTAAAGTAAGACACAAAAGTGCTGGAGTCACTTAGCAAGTCAAATAAAGGGGAGGCCATTTAAAACTGAGGTGCGAAGAACTTTTTTCACCCAGAGAGTTGTGAATCTGTGGAATTCTCTGCCACAGAGGGCAGTGGAGGCCAATTCACTGGATGGATTTAAGAGAGAGTTAGATAGAGCTCTAGGGGCTAGTGGAAACAAGGGATATGGGGAGAAGGCAGGCACGGGTTACTGATTGTGGATGATCAGCCATGATCACAATGAATGGCGGTGCTGGCTCGAAGGGCCAAATGGCCTCCTCCTGCACCTATTTTCTATGATTCTATGTTTCTGTGTCAGGCAGCATCTTTGCAGAGCGTTTCCAACACTTCCAACACTTCGCATATCCACATTCTCTAGAGATGTTGCGCGACCTTCTGAGTTACTCCAGCACTTTGTATCTTTTTTTTGTGTAAATCAGCATCTGCAATGGGCAGCATGGTGGCGCAGCGGCAGAGTTGCTGCCTCACAGCGCCAGAGACCCGGGTTCCATCCCGACTACGGGCGCTGACTGCACGGAATCTGTACAGACTCCCCGTGACCTGTGTGGGTTTTTCCCAGATGCTCCCGTTTCTTCCCAGCCAAACATTTACCGGTTCTTGGCTTCAGTAAAATGCTAAATTGCCCCGAGTGTTTACGTTATTGTTAGTAATCGGTACAGACTCGCTGGGCCGAAGGGCCTGCTTCAAAGCTGCATCTCGAAAAAACTATTCCTTGTATCTAAAGACAGACACAAAATACTGGAGTAACTCAGACAACATCTCTAGAGAGAAGAAATAGGTGAATTTTTAGAGTTGGAACTCTGAAGAAGGGTCTCGACCCGAAACATCACCGATGCCTTTTCTCCAGAGATGCTGCCTGACCCGCTGAGTTACTCCAACACTCTGTGAAACGTCACCTATCCACGTTCTCCACAGATGCTGCCTGACCCGCTGAGTTACTCCAGCACTCTGTGAAACGTCACCTATCCACGTTCTCCACAGATGCTGCCTGACCCGCTGAGTTATTCCAGCACTTTGTGTCTACCTTCGGTATAAACCAGCATCTGCAGTTCTTTCCTACTTAATTCCTGATGTCTACTTGGCATTTAATCATCCTGGAATTTTAATGGAGACGTAAGGAAAGAAGATTCTGAAACTTTAGTTCTGAGTTTAGTATTTCGTCCCACAGTAAAACAAAACTTGGGTTAACCTTTGATGAGCGTTTTTCATTGGGTTAACCTATGATGAGCGTTTGTCAGCACTGGGCCTGTACTCGCTGGAGTTTAGAAGGATGAGGGGGGACCTCATTGAAACTTACAGAATAGTGAGCGGCCTGGATAGAGTGGATGTGGAGAGGATGTTTCCACTAGTGGGAGAGTCTAGGACCAGAGGCCACAGCCTCATAATTAAAGGACGTTCCTTTAGAAAGGAGATGAGGAGGAATTTCTTTCGTCAGAGGGCGGTGAATCTGTGGAATTCATTGCCACAGACGGCTGTGGAGTCCAAGTCAGTGGATAATTTTAACGTGGTGGTTGACAGATTCTTGATCAGTGCGGGTGTCAGGGGTTATGGGGAGAAGGCAGGAGAACGGGGTTGAGAGGGAGAGATAGATCAGCCATGATTGAACGGCCGAGTAGACTTGACGGGCCGAATGGCCTAATTCTGCTCCTAGAAATTGTGAACTATTGCCTGGATCTGTTCGGCAGCGTGGGTTGGAAAGATTTGTGGTTTCAAAGGGAAAGATAGCCCTTTGGGAACTAGGGTTGCCAACTGTCCCGTATTAGCCGGGACATCCCGTATTTTGGGCTAAAGTGGTTTGTCTCATATGGGACCGCCCTTGTCCCGTATTAGGCCCGGGGGGTGCTGTAGGCCTGGACACTGTAGGCCCGGACACTGTAGGCCGGGGCCCACTGTAGGCCTGGACAGTGTAGGCCCGGACAGTGTAGGCTCGGAGGCCCGGGCGCCGCCTAACGGAGGTTGCGTAGCAACCCGCCTCCAGGCCCGGGCGGCCACCATTGGTGGAGCAGGAGCACATGGCCGCTGGCTGGGTGAGGTCACGTGGGGCGCGGGGCGGTGATGTCACCCTGTCCCTTATTTGGGAGTGAGGAAGTTGGCAACCCCTCTTGGGAACTGCCAGGAATTTGTCGAGGCAGGAAATATCTGCCCAATTGTTTTTTATTTATAGGGAGAGTCGCCGCGATGACTGATGGGCCTTCGACTGGGATTCAGCTGTTCTGAAACATAATTTGCTCACATGGGGATTGCTTTGAGTAGGGATTTCAATGTTTCTCTGCTTCAGTTGTAGAGGCCTCTTGTTAAAAGTCATCAGCTTTTACCGCTCACAGAAAAAAACGTATTAATTTTCTCCAGGTGAAAATAGGTTTAGTTTAATTTAGTTTAGAGGTACAGTGCGTAAACACAGGCCCACCGTAGTAGTCCGCACCGACCAGCGATCCCCGCACACTAACACTGTCCTACACACACGCTAGGGACAATTTAACATTTATCACAAACCGATTAACCTTACAAACCCTGCACGTCTTTGTAGCGTGGGAGGAAACCGGAGAAAACCCACGCAGGTCACGGGGAGAACGTACAAACTCCGTACAGACGCCACCCGTAGTCAGGATGGAACCTGGGTCCCTGGCGCTGTGAGGCAGCAGCTCTACTGTCCTGCCAGTTAGGTGTATTATTGTCACCCGTAGCCAGGTTCAGTGAAGGGCGTTTGTTTTGCGTGCTATCCGGACAGATCAGATACTGGAGTAAAGTGAGGCCAAACACAAACAACTGTGGTGTAACATGGCGGCACGACGGCGTAGTGGTCGAGCTACTGAGATGCACAAAGCATTTTATCAGGATGCATAGAGTCATAGAGTCATAGGTTGATAGTGTGGAAACAGGCCCTTCGGCCCAACTTGCCCACACCGGCCAACAATGTCCCAGCTATCCTAGTCCCACTTGCCTGCGCTTGGTCCATATCCTTCCAAACCCATCCTATCCATGTACCTGTTTCTTAAATGATGCGATAGTCCCAGCCTCAACTACCTCCTCCAGCAGCTCGTTCCATACACCCACCACCCTCTGTGTGAAAAAGTTACCCCCTCGGTTTCCTATTAAATCTTTTCCCCTTCACCTTGAACCTGTGTCCTCTGGTCCTCGATTCCCCTACTCTGGGCAAGAGACTCTGTGCGTCTACCCGATCTATTCCTCTCATGATTTTGTACACCTCTTAAGCATCACAGCTTGGTTTGGGAACGGCTCCATCCAAAAACCGCAGGAGATTGCGGACAATTGTGGACGCAGCCCAGACCATCACACAAACCAACCTCCCTTCCACGAGTCCATTGTCGTCATGTGTACCGAGATACAGTGAAAAGCTTTTTGTTGCGTCCTATCCAGTCGGCAAAAATACAGATGATTACAATCAAGCCACCCTCAGTGTGCAGACAGAGGATAAAGGGAATAACGTTTAGTGTAAGATAAAGTCCAATTAAAGATAGTCTGAAGGACTCCAATGAGGTAGATGGGAGGTCAGGACCGCTCTCTAGTTGGTGTAAGAAAATAACAGCAGATGCTGGTACAAATCGAACATATTTATTTCACAAAATGCTGGAGTAACTCAGCAGGTCAGGCAGCATCTCAGGAGAGAAGGAATGGGCGATGTTTCGGGTCGAGACCCTTCTGCAGACTGGTTGGTGGTCGGATGGTTCAGTTGCCGAGATGAGAAAACATTTCTTCACACAGAGAGTGGTGAGTCTGTGGAATTTTCTGCCACAGAAGGTAGTTATGAACATTTCATTGGCTATATTTAAGAGGGAGCTAGATGTGGCCCTTGTGGCTAAAGGGATCAGGGGGTATGGAGAGAAGGCAGGTACGGGATACTGAGCTGGATGATCAGCCATTGAATGGCGGTGCAGGCTCGAAGAATGGCGGAGCGGGAGCACGTGGCCGCTGGCTGGGTGAGGTCACGTGGGGCGCGGGGCGGTGACGTCACCTTGTCCCGTAATTGGGAGTGCGTTAGTTGGCAACCCTTAGTTTGTAGGTTAATTGGCTTCTGTAAATTGTGTGTTAGGATAGTGCTGGTGTGCGGTGTGATTGCTGGTCGGCACGGACTCGATGGGCTGAAGGGCCTGTCTCCACTCTGTAATTCTCAAGTCTAAAAACCGGGCGCTAGTCAGCAGTTCTACCGGGAGTCACAGCATGAGTTCCCCCATTTCCCCTCTCCATAACCAATGCTGAACAACTAATGGACAGAAATCCCACACACTAGGAGATTCTCGGACTGAATGGCGCCATTTAAGAACAATTAATTTGCCTGATTTGAGTTTTCAAATTCATTTCCAGGTGGTATTAGCCTAATTGTCTATCTGATATAATTTGTATTGACTGAGCGCATGTCCAATAGATAAAGTTTAATTAATTGCAAGGCTAATTAGATCGTCTCCAACCAAGAGGTCTCAAGGTGACTTCAGCAGAATCCGCGACCACTTAACGCACCATCGATGACTTTGAATGGCTTTTAAAACGAAAATAACATGAATACTCGACGGGGAAGCAAGCAGGAACTCTCCCTGGGCTGCCCAGGATTTCATTTGGCACCATTCCTTCTCACAAGACCACCAAGGACAGCAAACTCCAAAGCTGATAACTAAATCTGTAATGAGCGTGACTCTCGACACAAAGCGCTGGGGACTCTCGGCGGGTCAGGCAGCATCTATTCACTGGAGTTTAGAAGGATGAGAGGGGGATCTTATAGAGACGTATTTGCTATTGAGGGCGTGCAGCGTAGGTTTACTAGGTTAATTCCCGGAATGGCGGGACTATCATATGTTGAAAGACTGGAACGACTAGGCTTGTATACACTGGAATTTAGAAGGATGAGAGGAGATCTTATCGAAACGTATACGATTATTAAGGGGTTGGACACGTTAGAGGCAGGAAACATGTTCCCAATGTTGGGGGAGTCCAGAACAAGGGGCCACAGTTTAAGAATAAGGGGTAGACCATTTAGAACGGAGATGAGGAAAAGCTTTTTCACCCAGAGAGTTGTGAATTCGTGGAATTCTCTGCCTCAGAAGGCAGTGGAGGCCAATTCACTGGATGGATTTAAGAGAGAGTTAGATAGAGCTCTAGGGGCTAGTGGAATCAAGGGATATGGGGAGAAGGCAGGCACGGGTTACATGATTGTGGATGATCAGCCATGATCACAATGAATGGAGGTGCTGGCTCGAAGGGCCAAATGGCCTTCTCCTGCACCTATTTTCTATGTTTCTATGTTTCTATCTCTGGAGGAAAAGGAATAGGTAGAGTTGCTGCCTCACAGCGCCGGAGACCCGGGTTCCATCCCGACTACGGGCGCCGTCTGCACGGAGTTTGTACGTTCTCCCCGTGACCTGCGTGGGCTTACTCCGAGATGTTTTAGTTTAGTTTAGTTTAGAGATACAGCGCGGAAATAGGCCCTTTCGGCCCACCGGGTCCGCGCCGAACCAGCGATCCCCGCACACTAACACTATCCAACAACCACTAGGGACAATGTTTTACATTTATACCAAGCCAATTAACCTACAAACCTGCACGTCTTTGGAGTGTGGGAGGAAACCGAAGATCTCGGAGAAAACCCACGCAGGTCACGGGGAGAGCGTACAAACTCCGTACAGACGGCGCCCGTGACTGAATTAAGAATGGCTTTGGGTGTTTCAGACCGGCCAAGTTTTCATCTCTTGCAAGAACGTCTAACAACCGCCCAGTTGAATAATTGATCTCCAGTGTTTGTGGGACTGTCAAATTGATTCTTGCATGCTGGTGGAAAATCTGATACAAATTCAATGTGAGTGGAGCAGGGAACAGACAGCGACATAGGGTCAGACTCTGTGGCCCGAAGGTAGACACAGAGTGCAGGAGTAACTCAGTGGGTCAGGCAGCATCTGTGGAGAACATGGATAGGTGACGTTTCACAGAGTGCTGGAGTAACTCAGTGGGTCAGGCAGCATCTGTGGAGAACATGGATAGGTGACGTTTCACAGAGTGCTGGGGTAACTCAGCGGGTCAGGCAGCATCTCAGGAGAACATGGATAGGTGACGTTTCACAGAGTGCTGGAGTAACTCAGACCTTTGCAAGCAATTACAGAGTCTTGAAGGGTCCTGACCCAAAACGTCACCTATCCATGTTCTCCACAGATGCTGCCTGACCCGCTGAGTTACTCCAGCACTCTGTGAAACGTCACCTATCCATGTTCTCCAGAGATGCTGCCTGACTCACTGAGTTACTCCAGCACTCTGTGTCTGTCTTTGGCATATACCCGCACCTGCAGTTCCTTGTTTCTGCTGCATTTGTTCTGCGTTGTCTGTAGAGGTACTTAATCACATCCCCATAAAATCAATGCAAATAGATATCTCCAGACATCGTGTCACCAGATATCTCAGGGCCATGGAATGAGTGCAACACTGCGTGCTAATCCATGCAGGTCCTTAATGGTGCAATCTGCTCACTTTCATCCTCCCGGATTGTCTCCATTGACTTGAAATTTAGTTTCCCTTGGAGGCCAATTCATTCCATTGTTGGAGCCCATTCTGACTGCTTCCTCAATGAATTATCCATCATAATTATTCATCATAGGGATATATTAATTCTTAGCATTAGATAGTTAATCTTCACATCTCCATACTGCATCTTCTGGCCTTCACTTAAAACCCGCTGGAACTGCCCACAACTTCATTCTCGTATCATGTCCATAAGTGATAGGAGCAGAAGTAGGCCATTTGGCCCGAGGGTTGCCAAATGCCAACTGTCCCGTATTAGCCGGGACGTCCCGTATTTTGGGCTAAATTGGTTTGTCCCGTATTAGGCCCGGGCGGCGCTGTAGGCCCGGACACTGTTGGAGCGGGAGCACGTGGTCGCTGGCTTTGTGAGATCACGTGGGGCGCGGGGCACGTAACCTCACCCAGCCAGCGGCCATGTGCTCCCGCTCCAACAATGGCGGCCGCCCGGGCCTGGAGGCGGGTTGCTATGCAACCTCCGTTAGGTGGCGGCCGGGCCTCGGAGCCTACACTGTCCGGGCCTACAGTGTCCGGGCCTACACTGTCCGGGCCTACAGTGTCCGGGCCTACAGTGTCCGGGCCTACAGAGTCCGGGTCTACAGCGCCCCCTGGGCCTAATACGGGACTAGGGCGGTCCCGTACAGGACAACCCAATTTAGCCCAAAATACGGGATGTCCCGGCTAATACGGGATAGTTGGCAACCCTAACCTCGGTACAAGTTACGATAATAAACCTAACCTAGACCTTCATGGACAATCAAGTCAGTTTCATTCTCCTGAATTTTCTCTTTTGACTCAAAAATTATTTTCCCTTGGATGCCAATGAGTTCCTTTGTTGGAGCCCCGGCTGACTGCTTCTGCAATGAATTACCAATCATAACCTCTCTCCAGTTAATTTTCACATCTCCACACGGCTTAAAATCTGCTGGAATTGCCAGCACTGAGAACAACATCCCTCTCACAACCTCCCCTCAACTCATTTAGGGGGCGGCCTAATTAATCAGCATACATTTCCAACTTCTAGCAATTCTTCCCCTCAACAAAGGCTCAGGTTTGGTTCAGGTTTATTATCACCATGTGTATGGAGGTAGAGTGAAAACATGTGTAGGAATAAAAACTGCAGATGCTGGCTAATATCGAAGGTAGACACAAAATGCTGGAGTAACTCAGCGGGTCAGGCAGCATCTGTGGAGAACATGGATAGGTGACGTTTCACAGAGTGCTGGAGCAACTCAGCGGGTCAGGCAGCATCTCTGGAGAGAAGGAATGGGTGACGTTTCGGGTCGAGGCCCTTCTTCAGACTGATGTCAGGAGAGGGGGCGGGACAGAAATAGAATGTAGTCGGAAACAGGAAGACAGTGGGAGAACTGGGAAGGAGGAGGGGATAGAGAGAGAGGGAAAGCAGGGACTATCTGCTTCAGGCCCAGCACAAAATGGAGGAACAGCACCTAATATTTCGCTTGGGTAGTTTACACCCCAGCGGTATGAACATTGACTTCTCCAACTTCAGATAGTCCCTGCTTTCCCTCCCTCTCCATCCCCTCCCCCTTCCCAGTTCTCCCACTAGTCTTCCTGTCCCCGACTACATCCTATCTCTGTCCCACCCCCTGACATCAGTCTGAAGAAGGGTCTCGACACGAAACGTCACCCATTCCTTCTCTCCTGAGATGCTGCCTGACCCGCTGAGTTACTCCAGCACTCTGTGTCCACAGTAAAAGCATGCTATCCAAACAGATCAGATAATACTTATTTGTGAGTGAGATAGTTGACCACCCCTATGGAGAAGGGAGGATCTCAGTGAAACCTTCCAGATAATTAAAGGCCTAGAGAGGTGGGAGGAATATCCTGGGGGATTCTCGGTGGCGCAGCGGTAGAGTTGCTGCCTCACAGAGCCGGACACCCGGGTTCCATCCCGACCACGGGTACCGTCTGTACGGAGTTTGTACGTTCTCCACGTGGCTTGTGTGGGGTTTTCCCCCAGTGCTCCGGGTGATTTGTCCAACCTGTGTGAAAGGTTCTGACTGTCCCCCCTATCTACTCCCGGCGTGATAATACATAGTTCTATCAACTCTCCCCGCAACCTCTGACGTTCCAGAGAAAGCGGTCACGGTGGCGCAGCGGTAGAGTTGCCGCCTTACAGCGAATGCAGCGCCGGAGACCCGGGTTCCACCCCGACTACAGGCGCTGTCTGTACGGAGTTTGTACGTTCTCCCCGTGACCTGCGTGGGTTTTCTCCGATATCTTCGGTTTCCTCCCACACTCCAAAGACGTGCAGGTTTGTAGGTAAATTTGGCTTGGTATAAATGTAAACAATTGTCCCTAGTGGGTGTGGGATAGTGTTAGTGTGCGGGGATCGCTGGTCGGTGCGTTTCCGCGCTGTATCTCTAAACTAAACGAAACTTTTCATACCGACCAAAGCAACTTTGTGATTTTTTTTTCGGTGACAGCGAAACGATTGCATCAGTTTGGCAAGTCTATTAGTTCAGCTAGTCAACAAACGACAAGATAAAAATCGTGAAAGTGGCTGCCATTGAAACTAATCTTGTGTGTCTCGTAATCATGGCAGAGAGAATGAAAAACTCATTATATCTGCATGGTACATGCAGACAGAACACAACCAAGCCTGGGTTTCCCATCTAACCTCCCACCAAAGCAATTAAGTCCTTGCTCAAAACTAATGTACTGCTTCTAACAAGTTGCACGCCCGCAATCACGCCCTGTACTCTTCTTATATATCAAGACAAAACCCATCAGGCAACAACAGCGGGCCAGAACTCGATACGCTCCAGTGCACAGTTAGTATGACTTGGGAACACATTACTCAAGAACTATCCTGTTATAAGTGTGAACAAACCTCAGGTCATGTTAAAATGAACGCAGGAACAGTGCGAACGTTTACGCCAACACTCTTCGTTCAACCATCTTTCGTTCACATGTAACAGTTTAGTTGAGTTTAGTTTAGTTTAGTATCACGTGTGCCAAGGTACAGTGGTGTGGTGGTGATGGCTCGAAGGGCCGAATGGCCTACTCCTGCACCTATTGTCTAGTGTCAAATGTGGGCAGGTGGGACTAGTGCAGACCATGTTTCAGTTTAGTTTATTGTCACGTGTACCGAGGTACAGTGAAAAGCTTTTGTTGCGTGCTAACCAGTCAGCGGAAAGACAATACATGATTACAATCGAGCCGTCCACAGTGTACAGATACACGATAAGGGAATAACGTTTAGTGCAAGGTAAAGCCAGCAAAGTCCGATCAAAGATAGTCCGAGGGTCACCAATGAGGTAGATAGTAGTTCAGCACTGCTCTCTGTTTGTGGTAGGATGGTTCAGTTGCCTGATAACAGCCGGGAAGAAACTGTCCCTGAATCTGGAGGTGTGCGTTTTCACACTTCTGTACCTCTTGCCCGATGGGAGAGGGGAGAAGAGGGAGTGGCCGGGGTGAGACTGGTCCTTGATTATGTTGCTGGCCTTGCCGAGGCAGCGTGAGGTGTAGATGGAGTCAATGGAAGGGAGGTTGGTTTGTGTGATGGTCTGGGCTGCTGGCCTTGCCGAGGCAGCGTGAGGTGTAGATGGAGTCAATGGAAGGGAGGTTGGTTTGTGTGATGGTCTGGGCTGCTGGCCTTGCCGAGGCAGCACGAGACAGTACGCAAAAGTGCATGGCTGGATATTCCCGGCACATTGCCTTCCAGCTGAATTTTGTGCACTCCTTGTAACCTGCATGTGTCTTTACTCAGTTGGGCAAAATCACAAAATAAAACAGCTCGTAGATCAGTGGTGAGTCTACTGAACGAGTCGGCGTATTAAAGACCTCAACAGTGCAAACTGGAAACACATTGGCTTCTCTCAGTTATATTAATTGGCTTGATTAATTGTCCTCTCTGCAGCCACACAGAGTACTGGATGTGGCATGGTCAGGATGAAACTTTAGTGCAGTTTCTCAGTTTCTCCGCTGTTGGCTACAGACCACAGGAATTCAGTCTGATCAGTCTGAAGAAGGGTCTCGACCCGAAACGTCACCCATTCCTTCTCTCCATAGTTGCTGCCTGACCCGCTGAGTTACTCCAGCACTCTGTGAAACGTCACCTATCCATATTCTCCAGAGATGCTGCCTGACCCGCTGAGTTACTCCAGCATTTTGTGTCTACCCACAGGAATTCAGAGATGGGTTCAGGATTTTTAGTTCAGTTTAGTTTATTGTCACGTGTACCGAATTCTGGAGTAACTCAGCGGGTCAGGCAGCATCTGTGGAGAACATGGATAGGTGACGTTTCACAGAGTGCTGGAGTAACCCAGCGGGTCAGGCAGCGTCTGTGGAGAGAAGGAACAGGTGACGTTTCGGGTCGAGACCCTCAGTCCTGTGTGCTCTGATGCCATCCATTCACGATAGCATCAATTTGCACTTTCCATGGTGTGCTGTTTAGCATGCAGATAGCTCTGCATCGCATCAATGTACTCATAATTGGAAGGTATTAGCCCTGAATGTTCCTGACCCGAATCTTCAACAATCTCTTGGCTTTTAATTACCTGATTCAATTTTGAGATTCCATTACGGACCTAGCTGCTTGTGAACAGAAAGGAACTGTGGATGCAGGATTATAGTGAAGATAGACTAGGGTTACCAACTGTCCCGTATTAGCCGGGACATCCTGTATTTTGGGCTAAATTGATTTGTCCCGTACGGGACCGCCCTTGTCCCGTATTAGGCCCGGGTGGCACTGTAGGCCCGGACACTGTACGCCCAGACATGTAGGTCCAGAGGCTGCTATAGGCCCAGACAGTGTAGGCCCGGACAGTGTAGGTCCGGACACCCGCACTAATCAAGAATCTATCTATCTCTGCCTTAACAATACCCACTGACTTGTGGCCTCCACAGCCGTCTGTGGCAATGAATTCCACAGATTCACCACCCACTGATTAAAGAAATTCCTCCTCATCTCCTTCCTAAAATATCGTCCTTTAATTCTGAGGCTGTGCCCTCTGGTCCTAGACTCTCCCACTAGTGGAAACATCCTCTCCACATCCACTCTATCCAGGCCTTTACCTATTCCTTTGTTCCCCAGGTACCTTTGCCTGTTGTGTGATAGTTTTGATAATGGAATGACAAAGCCACTAAAGACTTCAAAGACTTCTTGTTCCTCTGCTTGTTTGATGAACTAATTAAGAGTAAGAAAGGTTTCTGTGCAAATGAATTGTGTCTAGATTCAGATGCGTCATCAACAACAATTCATCTTGCAGATGATTAACATTGCAGTAGTTGATTCCACAACTCAGACCAAGCTCCGGTTTCTTCCCACACTCCAAAGATGTAAAGGATTGTTTTATTCACAAAATGCTGGAGTAACTCAGCAGGTCAGACTGAAGAAGGGTCTCGACCCGAAACGTCACCCATTCCTTCTCTCCTGAGATGCTGCCTGACCTGCTGAGTTACTCCAGCATTTTGTGAATAAATCGATTTGTACCAGCATCTGCAGTTATTTTCTTATACTATATGTAAAGGATTGTGTTGGCTTGGTAGAGTCCCAGAGTCATAGAGTGATACAGTGTGGAAACAGGCCCTTCGGCCCAACTTGCCCACACTGGCCCAGCTACACTAGTCCCACTTGCCTGCGCTTGGTCCATATCCCTCCAAACCTGTCCTATCCATGTAGATAAGGTAAAATTGAAAATTATTCCTAGTGTGTGTAGGATAGTGTTAGTGTGCGGGGATCGCTGGTCGGCGCGGACCCGGTGGGCCGAAGGGCCTGTTTCCGCGCTGTATCTCTAAACTAAACTAAACTAAGATCCACTTCTGGGATCAGCAGGCAGAGAGACGGTCACGGTGGCACAGCGGTAGAGTTGCTGCCTCACAGCGCCGGAGACCCGGGTTCCATCCCGACTACGGGCGCCGTCTGTGCGGAGTTTGTACGTTCTCCCCGTGACCCTCGTGGGTTTTCTCCGAGATCTTCGGTTTCCTCCCACACTCCAAAGACGTGCAGGTTTGTAGGTTAATTGGCTTGGTGTAAATGTAAAAATTGTCCCTAGTGTGTGTAGGATAGTGTTAGTGTGCGGGGATCGCTGGTCGGCGCGGACCCGGTGGGCCAAAAGGGCAAGTTTCCGCGCTGTATCTCTAAACTAAACTAAACTAAAAATCGCCTGGCCTGGCCACCATCTTTTCTCGGGAAATCTGGTCGCTGCCATTTTCGAGGCAGGTCAGTTGCGATGCGCTGGGGGCGGGAGAGGGGTGGGTTGGAAGGACCGCACTGTACGGGCCTACAGTAAAGGAGGACAGCTACTCTTGCCAACGCTGCCCTGGAACCGTGACTCCTGCCAACTGTCTCAGAAACCCGCAGAGATTCTGAACAACAGGAGTGTAACTAAAGCGATGAAGCTCATGTTTCACTCCACATCCTCCAGGGACTACAAACTGCAGCAGGAAGGGCAGGAGGGCAGGGGAACAATCCCTACAAAATATTAAGGCTCTCTTCAAAAGCAATTTAACCAAATATCAATATTGAACATTCCCTTTAAGATGGAGAGGGCAAAGTATTTCATTGAGCAAACTGCAACATCAGCATGAAGGCTCATTTATACAGTTTAGTTCAGTGTCGTTTAGAGATACAATAGACAATAGGTGCAGGAGGAGGCCATTCGGCCCTTCGAGCCAGCACCGCCATTCAATGTGATCATGGCTGATCATCCACAATCAGTACCCCGTTCCTGCCCTCTCCCCGTACCTCCTGACTCCGCTATCATTAAGAGCTCTATCTAGCTCTCTCTTGAATGCATTCAGAGAATTGGCCTCCACTAGTCCCACCTGCCTGCGCTTGGTCCATATCCCTCCAAACCCGTCCTATCCAAGTACCCGTCTAACTGTTTCTTAAACGTTGCGATAGTCCCAGCCTCAACTACCTCCTCTGGCAGCTCGTTCCATACACCCACCACCTTTTGTGTGAAAAAGTTACCATTCAGGTTCCTATTAAATCTTTTCTCCTTCACCTTAAACCTCTCGATTCCCCTACTTTGACAATACACAATAGGTGCAGGAGGAGGCCATTCGGCCCTTCGAGCCAGCACCGCCATTCACTGTGTTCATGGCTGATCATTCTCAATCAGTACCCCGTTCCTGCCTTCTGCCGTGTGGAATTCTCTGCCTCAGAAGGCAGTGGAGGCCAGTTCGTTGGATGCTTTCAAGAGAGAGCTGGATAGAGCTCTTAAGGATAGCGGAGTGAGGGGGTATGGGAGAAGGCAGGAACGGGGTACTGATTGAAAGTGATCAGCCATGATCGCATTGAATGGCGGTGCTGGCTCGAAGGGCTGAATGGCCTCCTCCTGCACCTATTGTCTATTGTCTATTGTCCCCATACCCCCTGACTCCGCTATCCTTAAGAGCTCTATCTAACTCTCTCTTGAATGCATCCGGAGAATTGGCCTTCACTGCCTTCTGAGGCAGAGAGTGCCACAGATTCACAACTCTCTGGGTGAAAACGTTTTTCTTCTGGGCAAGAGACCCGATCTATTCCTCTCATGATTTTGAACATCTCTGTTAGATCCCCCCCGTCATCCTCCAGCGCTCCAAGGGATAGAGTCCCAGCCTGCTCAACCTCTCCCCAAAAGCTCATGGACGGGCATTGTGAGCTGGAGGATCTGGCACCGTGTTATACTGTCCTAAGTCCAGATGATCTTTCGGTAGTTTCTACTTCCGAAAGAGTTTCCCATCTCCGGGTTACTCGATGGTCAGATAAGGGCTTTCCACCAAGCGGCTGTTCTCAGAGATCTGACGCCACTTTCTGCACCAATTATGATAAACGGTGCGAGTGTGTTAATAATTCACGGACCTTCTCTCCAGTGGCGCCATCAGCGAGACTGGCCACGGACTCGAGACTCTACGCTGCACACAACATCCGAGCAGAATTAGGCCATTCGGCCCATCCAGCCTACTCCACCGCTCAATCCATAAATAGACAATAGACAATAGGTGCAGGAGCAGGCCATTCGGCCCTTCGAGCCAGCACCACCATTCACTGTGATCATGGCTGATCATTCTCAATCAGTACCCCGTTCCTGCCTTGGACAGGCTAGATGCGGGAAGATTGTTCCCGATGTTGGGGAAGTCCAGAACCAGGGGTCACAGCTTAAGGATAAGGGGGAAGTCTTTTAGGACCGAGATGAGAAAACATTTCTTCACACAGAGTGGTGAATCTGTGGAATTCTCTGCCACAGAAGGTAGTTGAGGCCAGTTCATTGGCTATATTTAAGAGGGAGTTAGATGTGGCCCTTGTGGCTAAAGGGATCAGGGGGTATGGAGAGAAGGCAGGTACGGGATACTGAGTTGGATGATCAGCCATGATCATATTGAATGGCGGTGCAGGCTCGAAGGGCCGAATGGCCTACTCCTGCACCTATTTTCTATGTTTCTATGTTTCTATGCCTTCTCCCCATACCCCCTGACTCTGCTATCAGTAAGAGCTCTGTCTAACTCTGTCTTGAAAGCATCCAGAGAATTGGCCTCCACTGCCTTCTGAGGCAGAGAATTCCACAGATTCACAACTCTCTGACTGAAAAAGTTTTTCCTCATCTCCGTTCTAAATGGCCGACCCCCAATCATGGCTGATCTATCTCTCCCTCTCAACCCCATTCTCCTGCCTTCTCCCCGTAACCCCTGATGCAAGACCTTGTCAACAGAAATATCCACTGACTTGGCCTCCACAGCCATCTGTGGTGATGAATTCCACAGATTCACCACCCTCTGGCTAAAGACATTCCTCCTGTCTATCCTGGAGAATGATGACTGTATTCTTCTTGTCATCTTGGAAGAATCAGATCAGTATCAGAGTCCTATCAGATTAGAACATAGAACAGAGCAGTACAGCACAGGAACAGGCCCTTCGGCCCACAATGTCTGTGCCGAACATGATGCCCAGACCAACTAGGGTGGTCACGGTGGAGCAGCGGTAGAGTTGCTGCCTTACAGCGGATGCAGCGCCGGAGACCCGGGTTCCATCCCGACTACGGGTGCTGTCTGAACGGAGTTTGTACGTTCTCCCCCCGTGAAGTTTCTCCGAGATCTTCAGTTTCCTCCCACACCCCAAAGACATACAGGTTAGATAGAGCTCTAGGGGCTAGCGGAATCAAGGGATATGGGGAGAAGGCAGGCACGGGTTACTGATTGTGGATGATCAGCCATAATTACAATGAATGGCGGTGCAGGCTCGAAGGGCCAAATGGCCTCCTCCTGCACCTATTTCCTATGTTTCTATGTTTCTATGCACCCTTTCCAACACCAAAACAGTCCCAGGTTGTCCAACCTGGCTTTCATTGCAAAAGCTGAGAATTATTCTGGTCGAAATTGCCCAGAGTAGGTGAATCGAGGACCAGAGGACATAGGTTTAAGGTGAAGGGAAAAAGATTTAATAGGAATCTGAGGTGTAACTTTTTCACACAGAGGGTGGTGGGTGTATGGAACGAGCTGCCGGAGGAGGTAGTTGAGGCTGGGACTATCCCAACGTTTAAGAAACAGTTAGGCAGGTACATGGATAGGACGGGTTTGGAGGGATATGGGCCAAACGCAGGCTGGTGGGACTATTGTAGATAGGGTTGCCAACTGTCCCGTATTAGCCGGGACATCCTGTATTTTGGGCAAAATTGGTTTGTCCCGTATGGGACCACCCTTGTCCCGTATTAGGCCCGGCGGCCGCTGTAGGCCCGGACACCGTAGGCCCGGACACTGTAGGCCCGGACACTGTAGGCCCGGACACTGTAGGGCCGGACACTGTAGGCCCAGACACTGTAGGCCTGGACACTGTAGGCCCGGACACTGTAGGCCCCGACACTCTAGGTTTCCGACATTTTAGCTCCGGACAGTTTAGGCCCGGAGGCCCGGGTGGCCGCCATTGGTGGAGCGGGAGCACGTGGCCGCTGGCTGGGTGAGGTCACATGGGACGCGGGGCGGTGATGTCATCTTGTCCCGTATTTAGGAGTGAGATAGTTGGCAACCCCTAAGTGTAGATGGGGCATGTTGGGTCGGTGTGGGCAAGTTGTACAGCTGTATCACTCTGTGACTCTATGACTCTAATTCAAAGTCACTTCCCTGCCAAATGTCCTGAATATTTGATTGTTTTTCCCAGAAGTAAATTGCTCCCTTTGTTATGTTATTGGATTGTTGTGACCTTACTGAACAATTTGATATTTTTCAGTATAAAATCTCAGCTTCCATAAATTGATATCCTCACACGTCATTAAACCCAGCCCCTTCCTCTGGGAGTTAGTGTCACGGAGTAACTTTAGTTTCGTTTAGTTTAGAGATACAGCGCGGAAACAGGCCCTTCGGCCCACCGGGTCCGCACCGACCAGCGATCCCCGCACACTAACACTATCCTACACACACTAGGGACAATTTTTACATTTATACCAAGCCAATTAACCCACAAACCTGCACGTCTTTGGAGTGTGGGAGGAAACCGCAGATCTCGGAAGAAAACCCACGCAGGTCACGGGGGGAACGTACAAACTCCGTACAGACGGCGCCCGTAGTCGGGATGGAACCCGGGTCTCCGGCGCTGCATTCGCTGTAAGGCAGCAACTCTACCGCTGCGCCACCGTGTCCGCCCACTAATGAGACTGTTGTTATGTGTAATATAAGTCATCGGTTTTTTAAACTTTTCCAGTAGTTTCCCATTGCTGTAACCACCTCCCATTGCCATCCGAGCCCCCCTCCAATATAGAACACAGCCCGGCACAGCACAGGAACAGGCCCTTCGGCCCACAATGCCCGTGCCGATCAGGATGCCAAGTTACACTAATCTCTTGTCTGCATGTGATCTGTGTCCCTCCATTCCCTGCATGTACCTGTGCCTATCCTCACAGACCTCAGAGATACGGTGTAGAAGCAGGCCCTTCGGCCCACAGAGGCCATGCCGACCAACAATCACCCCATACACTGACACTATCCTACACACTACAGACTTGATTAGTACGGGTGTCAGGGGTTATGGGGAGAAGGCAGGAAAATGGGGTTGGGAGGGAGAGATAGATCAGCCATGATTAAATGGCGGAGTAGACTCGATGGGCCGAATGGCCTGATTCTACTCCTAATCCCTATGACTTTACGACAATTTGCAATGACGGTTCGATTGTAATCATGTAGAGACTGGATAGCAAGCAAGAGAAAGCTTGATAAACCTAGAAACCAGCACGTCTTTGGAGTGTGGGAGGAAACCGGAGCACCCGGAGAAAACCCACCTGGTCAGAGGGAGAACGTACAAACTCCGTACAGACGGCGCCCGCAGTCAGGATGGAACCTTGGTCTCTGGCGCCGTGAGGCAGCAACTCTACCGCTGCGCCACCGTGCCGACTAAAAAATGTAATCCCTTTTCACAAGAAGGATCCCAACTCGAAACGTCACCTATCCATGTTCTCCAGAGATGCTGCCTGACCCGCTGAGTTACTCCAGCACTGTGTCAATATACAATATAGACAATAGGTGCAGGAGGAGGCCATTCGGCCCTTCGAGCCAGCACCACCATACAATGTGATCATGGCTGATCATCCACAATCAGTACACCGTTCCTGCCTTCTCCCCATACCCCCTGACTCCGCTATCCTTAAGAGCTCTATCTAGCTCTCTCTTGAATGCATTCAGAGAATTGGCCTCCACTGCCTTCTGAGGCAGAGAATTCCACAGAGTGTCCTTTTGTGTATTAACCTGCTTTTGCCATTCTTTGTGTTGGAAGGAACTGCAGGTGCAGGTTTACACTGAAGATAGACATAAAACATTGGAGTAACTCAGCTGGGACAGGCAGCATCTCTGGAGAGAAGGAATGGGTGAAGTTTCCAGTCGAGGCCCTTGTGCAGGTCTACCCACACAGTTCTTTGTTTCTCCATTCAATAAGCTATGGAAGCTGGCAAATTCCATTTTGCCAAACACATTCACCAAAAGCTTGTAACAATTTGCTGTTATGTATAGGGGTTGCCAACTATCTCACTCACAAATACGGTACAAGGTGACGTTACTCCAGCACTCTGTGAAACGTCACCTATCCATGTTCTCCACAGATGCTGCCTGACCCGCTGAGTTACTCCAGCACTCTGTGAAACGTCACCTATCCATGTTCTCCAGAGATGCTGCCTGACCCGCTGAGTTACTCCAGCACTCTGTGAAACGTCACCTATCCATGTGAAATAAATACCTTCGATTTGTACCAGCATCTGCAGTTATTTTCTTACACTATAATTTATAAGCAATCGCTGCACTTGACCCAACCAGCTGACCCTTGCACCCTTCACCCCAGGAGCTCCCTGCACTGTGCTGACCACTGGATCTCTTGTAGTGAACACGTTATTGCTGGCATCTTGCTTTCTGGGAATCGACCCAGAGGTCTGAAGTTCAAATCCCACCAAAGCCTGAATAAATAACTGATATCAACAACAACTACAAAAAAAAATTGGACAGAACCAGGAAACGCTCATAAATGCAAGCTGCCATGAAGGTTATAGCGTCATACCAGCCCTTCGGCCCACCAAGTCCACCCGCTCACACTAGTTCTATGCTAACCCACTTTCTCATCCACTCACCACGCACTAGGGGGCAATTTACAGACGCCAATCGGCAGAGACAGTCAGAACTAGGGGTTGCCAACTATCTCACTACCAAATAAGGGACAAAAGGTGACGTCAACGCCCCTCGCCCCACGTAACCTCAGCCAGCCAGCGGCCACGTGCTCCCGCTCCACCAAAGGCGGCCGCCCGGGCCGGGAGGCGGGTTGCTACGGTAACTCCGTTCGGCGAATACACTCGGCCCCGCACCCCGAACACACTCCGTTAGCCTACACTATCTGAGCCTACAGCGGCCCCTGGGCCTACAGTGTCTGGGCCTACAGTGTCCGGGCCTACAGTGTCCGGGCCTACAATGTCCGGGCCTACAGTGTCTGGGCCTACAGTGTCCGGGCCTACAGTGTCTGGGCGTACAATGTCCGGGCCTATAGTGTCTGGGCCTACAGTGTCTGGGCCTACAGTGCCACCCCGGGCGGTCACGTGCAGGACAAACCAATTTAGTCTAAAAATACATGGGATGTCCCGGCTAATACGGGACAGTTGGCGACCCTAGGTACGGATCACATGCAGACAGAGGGGTTTAGTTTAACTTGCATTGCGTTCGGCATGGACATAGTGGGCCGAAGGGCCCGTTCCGATGCTGTACTGTTCTATGTTCCAAAAATACCTGTCTGTATAAGTACCCGCAGTCGTGGATGTGAACAGGTACATGGATGAGAAAGGTTCAGAGGTAAAATGCACCCAAAGCAATGCACAACATGTTTACGCTCTGCAGAGAGAGAAGTAAAGATCACGTTTCAGGTTAATCACCGTATGCCATCTTGAATCGAGGCCACAACCGCGGGGACAGAGGTTGTTCAAGAACAAGGCTAAATAACACATATTAGAGATAATAAGCCCAGGCATTGCTTGTGACATCCATATTCCAGCAATGAATACAAATGTTAGCCTGAGAGAACCGTCGTGGAGATTCTGCTCCGCGCAATCTTCCCCCCGAGGAGAAACTAGATAAGTCTGGTGTAGACAGAAGCAAAATGCTGGAATCTTGAGGAAAAAACACAGAGTGCTGGAGTAACTCAGCGGGTCAGGCAGCATCTGTGGAGAACATGGATAGGTGACGTTTCACAGAGTGCTGGAGTAACTCAGCGGGTCAGGCAGCATCTCTGGAGAACATGGATAGGTGACGTTTCACAGAGTGCTGACCTCTACCGGACCGAGGCCAGCTGGCAACTCTCAGACACCCCTTCCTACTTATCCCTGGACCATGACACAAAGAACGAACACCAGACCTTTATCATCAGCACCATCACGGACCTCACCACTTCCGGCGATCTACCCTCTAATGCCTCCAAACTTATCGTTCCCCAGCCCCGCACGGCCCGATATTACCTCCTACCTAAAATCCATAAACAGAACTGTCCCAGCACATGGATAGGTGACGCTTTGGCTCAAGACCCCTGAAGATGGGTTAGAAGCTCTTCCAGGTTTCTTGCTCCCACTCCAAAATCAGTCTGAAGAAGGGTCCCGACCTAAAACGTCACCTATCCATGTTCTCCACAGATGCTGCCTGACCCGCTGAGTTACTCCAGCACTCTGTGAAACGTCACCTATCCATGTTCTCCAGAGATGCTGCCTGACCCGCTGAGTTACTCCAGCACTCTCTGAAACGTCACCTATCCATGTTCTCCACAGATGCTGCCTGACCCGCTGAGTTACTCCAGCACTCTGTACCTGGCTAGATAAGGAAAAGGGTTTGTTTTCCTGGGAATGGAAGAAACTGTGGAGAGAAGATTGAGATAATTGGGAGTCATGGACAGTATTTAGAGTCTTCGAGTCATACAGGTCTCTAAACTAATTCAGGCAGGAGAGGAACTAGTGTACATGGGGCATCTTGATTAGCATGGGCAAGTTGGGCTGAAGGGCCTGTTTCCCTGCTATGCGACTGTAGGATGAAATAGGGGGAAGTGACTGAGGGGCGAGAGAGTTTTAGACTTGCAACGGCAAAGTTATTTTTTTCCCTGCAGGATCTTCAAAACCAAATGTCTTTTTAATAGCAGCAGGTTTATTTTTGGAAGTGTAAGGTTAAAGTACTGAAGGCTGTGTGTAGCATTGTTTAATAGTGTATCAGGGCACAGATGTCAATAGAAGTGCTTGCTTATCTATTCAATGGCTTCCCATGGTGAAACTAACAGCCGAATTCGGAAAGAGGCAATGCTGTCTGATTACTGCAGGGAGGTTACATGGAAACAGTTCTCTCTCCCAAGACAGCCTTTTCTTCTCGCTAGATACAGAGTGCAGAATACAGTCCTCAGCATTGTAGCACACCAGTTCATAAGAGGTAGGAGCAGATTAGGCCATTCGGCCCATCAATTCTACTCCGCCATTCAATCACGGCTGATCTATCTCTCCCTCCTAACCCCATTCTCCTGCCTTCTCCCCATAACCCCTGACACCCGCCACTAATCAAGAATCTATCTATCTCTACCTTAAAAATATCCATTGTCAATTGTCAACAAGGCTGGTTACAATGACCCAACCAACCCATTATTTATGAAATCATGTGCCCTAACATTTATGGACCTATTAGACTTTAAAACTCTACAAATAATGTTTAGAGCAAAAGAAAGAACACTTAGACAATAGACAATAGGTGCAGGAGGAGGCCATTCGGCCCTTCGAGCCAGCACCGCCATTCAATGTGATCATGGCTGATCATTCTCAATCAGTACCCCGTTCCTGCCTTCTCCCCCATACCCCCTGACTCTGCTATCCTTAAGAGCTCTATCCAGCTCTCTCTTGAATGCATCCAGAGAATTGGCCTCCACTGCCTTCTGAGGCAGAGAATTCCACAGCACTTCCTGACCCTGTCCAAGGTTTGTTTTCAGTGAGGGAGAGCAAGTAATTATATATTTGACAAAATGAGGGTAAGAACAAATGTGAAAAACGGATGCGTGACTGTTAAAGGGGGCAATGTATGGAACAGTTGCAACAAAGAATTAAAAGATTGTTGTAATATGCGTAAATTCAAGAAAATGTTCAAAAAGATTATATTTGAAAGATAAAAAATTGGGGTCACCGTTTAAGGATAAGGGGGAAGTCTTTTAGGACCGAGATGAGAACGTTTTTTTTCACACAGAGAGTGGTGAATCTGTGGAATTCTCTGCCACAGAAGGTAGTTGAGGCCAGTTGATTGGCTATATTTAAGAGGGAGTTAGATGTGGCCCTTGTGGCTAAAGGGATCAGGGGGTATGGAGAGAAGGCAGGTACGGGATACTGAGTTGGATGATCAGCCATGATCATATTGAAGGGCCGAATGGCCTACTCCTGCACCTGTTTTCTATGTTTCTATGTGATCAACGCTGAGAAATGACTGACATGACAGAAATGATGGTTCTTGATTATATTTGTGTTTCTTTCTATGTTTTGTTTACCTACTTCTGACTTATGATGTTGCTTTTTCTTTAATTATATTTTGTTAAGTATTAAGAGTAGTCACAATAAACGTAGGCTTCTGCCTACACCTTTTTTTTTTCAGTCAGAAAATATCGTGTGTGATTATATTGTTTTATTTTAAATGATACAATGATTTTGTATTATTTAACTTTCACAACTGTATGGTCAATCTGTTGTATTGTATTGACCGGAAATTTTTAAAAAAAAATATATCCATTGACTTGGCCTCCACAGCCGTCTGTGACAATGAATTCCACAGATTCACCGCCCTCTGACTAAAGAAATTCCTCCTCATCTCCTTCCTAAAGGGACGTCCTTTTAATGCTGAGTCTCCGACCTCTGGTCCTAGACTCTCCCACTAGTGGAAACATCCTCTCCACATCCACTCTATCCAGGCCACTCACTATTCTGTAAGTTTCAATGAGGTCCCCCCTCATCCTTCTAAACTCCAGCGAGTACAGGCCCAGTGCCGACAAAAGCTCATCATAGGTTAACCCACTCATTCCTGGGATCGTTCTCGTAAACCTCCTCTGGACCCTCTCCAGAGCCAGCACATCCTTCCTCAGATATGGGGCCCAAAACTGCACACGATACTCCAAATGGGTTCCACAGACAAAGTCCAATGTCCGCAATGGGGTGGAGGTGAATCGGACAGGACCCAAGCTTATGGAAGGGCCGTTCAGAAGCCTGATAACAGAGGGGAAGAAGCTGTCCCTGAGTCTGGTGGTGCGCGCTTTCAAGCTTCTGTACCTTCTGCCGGGCGGGAGCGGGGAGAGGAAGGGATGGCCGGGGTGGGACAAGTCTTTGATTATGTTGGCTGCTTTTCCGTGGCAGCGTGAAGTGCAGATGGAGTCGATGGTGGGGAGTGTGGTTGGTTGTAGAGTTACACACCATGGAAACAGGCCCTTCGGCCCGACTCGTTCATGCAGACCGACATGCCCCATCTACACTAGTCCCACCTGCCTGCGTTTAGCCCATATCCCTCCAAACCTATCCTATCCATGTACCTGTCCAAGGGCCTTTTAACTGTGAATATAGTATCTGTCTCAACTACCTCCTCTGGCAGCTCGTTCCAGACACCCACCAGGATTGCCGGGTGAGCAGAGGGGCATGTTTTGATTTTGAGATCACATGGAATCAGGCTCTTCGGCCCACTGCGACCATCGATCACTTGTTCACTCAAATTCTATCCACTCCCTGCAAACTGGGGAACAACTTACCAAGCACCAGTTAACCTACAGACCCACACAAAGAGTCGTAGAGTGATACAGTGTGGAAACAGGCCCTTCAGCCCAACTTTCCCACACTGATAGGGTTGCCAACTGTCCCGTATTAGCCGGGACATCCCGTATTTTGGGCTAAATTGGTTTGTCCCGTACGGGACCGCCCTTGTCCTGTATTAGGCCCGGTGGGCGCTGTAGGCCCGTACACTGTAGGCCCGGACAGTGTAGGCCCGGAGGCCTAGATGCCGTCTAACGGAGGTTGCGTAGCAACCCGCCTCCCGGCCCGGGCGGCCGCCATTAGTGGAGCGGGAGCACGTGGCCGCTGGCTGGGTGAGGTCACGTAGGGCGCGGGGCGGTGACGTCACCCTTTGCCCCTTATTTCGGAGCGAGATAGTTGGCAAACCCCTAATTCCCACACTGTAATCAAGAGAGGAAACCTTTATTCTTTATAGAGGCTGTGCCCTCTGTTCCCAGACTCTCCCACGAATGGAAACATCCTCCTCCACCCTGTTTTTCAAATAACAAGTTGACAGGTTTATTAAATTCCTCCTCCTCGTCTACATTCTGAAAGTAAACTGTGAACTAGACTAAAACTCTGGCGGAATGTTTTGGGGCAACTGCCCTGACGTTCTGTGGCGTGGTGACCTGCCGGATGAGTGGGCTATGTGTGTTGTGGCACCGGATCAGGGGCACCCACAACCAAACCAAACCGAGCGAAGCAAGATAGACCAACCTGATCTCCCGGTGGCTGAGCACTTCAACTCCCCCACCCACTCCCAGTCTGACCTTTCTGTCATGGGCCTCCTCCAGTGCCATAGTGAGGCCCACCGGAAATTGGAGGAACAGCACCTCATATTTCGCCTAGGCAGCTTGCAGCCCAGCGGTATGAACATCGACTTCTCCAACTTTAGATAGTTCCTCTGTCCCTCTCTTTCCCTCCTCCTTCCCAGTTCTCCCTCTATCTTCCTGTCTCCACCTATATCCTTCCTTTGTCCCGCCCCCCTGACATCGGTCTGAAGAAGGGTCTCGACCCGAAACGTCACCCATTCCTTCCCTCCTGAGATGCTGCCTGACCTGCTGAGTTACTCCAGCATTTTGTGAATAAATACCTTCGATTTGTACCAGCATCTGCAGTTATTGTCTTATACACATTGTTAAATCCCGATCAAACAGACTTAAGAACAGTTTTTACCCCAGGGCCATACGAGAACTGAACACTACCTTCTGCACTAGGCAACACTGTTAAAACTTTTGTACTTAATATAATTGTATTTATTTGTTTTTGCATTTATTGCATATATGTTTTTACGCACCGTCAGGATTGGCTATTTTCTAATTTCGTTGTACTCGTTGCAATGACAATAAATGAATATTATTATTATTATTGAATGGCGGTGCTGGCTCGAAGGGTCGAATGGCCTCCTCCTGCACCTATTGTCTATTTCTGCAGGTTTCTGGTGCTGTGACATGCTACGGTTTTTAGGGCCGAGTGGTCTATCTTGCTCTGCTCGGTTACCTTTAGCCCACAACCCCCTCGCTCTCCCCTGTCAGCTCGGGTGAGCCAATGCTTCCTCACCTCCGCACATGTCCTGCTGTGGGACTCGAACTCGCCCACCACCGTCGGGTTAATTCTGCCGCATGACTTGGAGCGGATAATGCGAGCTGACAACGGGGCTGCGGTGGTTAAACGGGACTGCGCGCTGTTGGGGGTGGCAGCTTCCAAATCAGGCATGAAGCCGGCCGACCCATCTGCCTGGTCGCCTGAGTGTAATGGACCGGACAGTGTCGGTCCGGACAGTTAACGCCCGGACAGTGTACGCCCGGACAGTGTAAGCCCGGACAGTGTAAGCCCGGACAGTGTAGGCCCGGAGGCCCAGTGTAGGCCCGGAGGCCCAGTGTAGGCTCGAAGGCCCAGACAGTGTAGGCCCGGACAGTGTCGGTCCGGACAATGTAGGCCCGGAGGCCCAGTGTAGGCCAGGACAGTGTAAGCCCGGACAGTGTCGGTCCAGACAGTGTAGGCCCGGACAGTGTCGGTCCGGACAGTGTAGGCCCGGAGGCCCAGTGTAGGCCCGGACAGTGTAGGCCCAGAGGCCCAGACAGTGTAGGCCCGGAGGCCCAGTGTAGGCCCAGACAGTGTAGGCCCAGAGGCCCAGTGTAGGCCCGGAGGCCCAGTGTAGGTCAGGACAGTGTAGGCCCAGACAGTGTCGGTCCGGAGAGTGTCGGTCTGGACTGTGTAGGCCCCGAGGCCCAGTGTAGGCCAGGACAGTGTCGGCCCAGACAGTGTCGGTCCGGAGAGTGTCGGTCTGGACAGTGTAGGCCCGGAGGCCCAGTGTAGGCCCGGACAGTGTAGGCCCGGACAGTGTAGGCCCGGAGGTCCAGTGCAGGCCCGGACAGTGTAGGCCCTGAAGCCCAGTATAGGCCCGGACGTTCAGAGTCCCACCTCGAAAGGTGCAAGCAATTGCCATAACACCAGTGGCTGGCAACGAAAATATCAGGTGTTGCAACACTTACCAATGGTTTACTTTAGGAAAATAACTGCAGATGCTGGTACAATTCGAAGGTATCACAAAATGCTGGAGTAACTCAGTGAGTCAGGCAGCATCTCAGGAGAGAAAGAATGGGTGACGTTTCGGGTCGAGACCCTTTTTCAGACTGAAGAAGGGTCTTGACCCAAAACGTCACCCATTCCTTCTCTCCTAGAATGGTTTAGTTTAGAGATACAGCGCGAAAACAGGCCTTTTCGGCCCACCGGGTCCGTGCCGCCCAGCGATCCCCGCACACTAACACTATCCTACACCCACTAGGGACAATTTTTACATTTACACCAGGCCAATTAACCTACAAACCTGCACGTCTTTGGAGTGTGGGAGGAAACCGAAGATCTCGGAGAAAACCCATGCAGGTCACGGGGAAAACGTACAAACTCCGTACAGACGACGCCCGTGGTCGGGATGGAACCCGGGTCTCCGGCGCTGCATTCGCTGTAAGGCAGCAACTCTGCCGCCGCGCCACCGTGACCTCCTCAAGATTTCCTTCCACAACCTTGCTTTCATCTTTTTGATCCGTTTTAATCCCGATGATGGATGGCCTGACCTTTTAAGCTCTTTGAAGACTTTAAACGTGTTCTGCAACTTGCCCTCCCACTCCCACCCTCCCCCAACCCCATCCCCCATCCCATCCCAAGATGACCTGCTTGGAATGTTTCATTTTGTCTTGGTGTTTAAGGTGAATGCCCTTTGTGTGTGTGCGTGTGTGTGTGTGTGTGTGTGTGTGTGTGCGTGTGTGTGCGTGTGTGTGTGGGCACTCAATCACTTCTGTGCCGCTAGTCAGAGAGAGCTTTTTAAATCCAATATATTTCTCCTCTCCACCATCTTCTCTTACAGGTATTGAACCGTGCAGACCTTGAGTTCCTCTGCCTCGGTCAAGTGATCACTCTCCAAGCGATGCCCGGGGAGTGGAGCAAAGAAACATCGGCGAAACCAAACGCAGGCTCGGCGATCGCTTCGCTCAACACCTGCGCTCGGTCCGCGTTGGCCAAACTGATCTCCCGGTGGCTGAGCACTTCAACTCCCCCTCCCACTCCCAGTCTGACCTTTCTGTCATGGGCCTCCTCCAGTGCCATAGTGAGGCCCACTGGAAATTGGAGGAACAGCACCTCATATTTCGCCTGGGCAGCTTGCAGCCCAGCGGTATGAACATCGACTTCTCCAACGTTAGATAGCTCCTCTGTCCCTCTCTTCCCCTCCCCCTTCCCAGATCTCCCTCTATCTTCCTGTCTCCACCTATATCCTACTTTGTCCCGCCCCCCTGACATCAGTCTGAAGAAGGGTCTCGACCCGAAACGTCACCCATTCCTTCTCTCCTGAGATGCTGCCTGACCTGCTGAGTTACTCCAGCATTTTGTGAAACGTCACCTATCCATGTTCTCCACAGATCCTGCCTGCATCTCTGGAGAACATGGATAGGTGACGTTTCAAAGAGTGCTGGAGTAACTCAGCGGGTCAGGCAGCATCTCTGGAGAACATGGATAGGTGACGTTTCACAAAATGCTGGAGCAACTCAGCAGGTCAGGCAGCATCTCTGGAGAGAAGGAATGGGTGACGTTTCGGGTCGAGACCCTTCTTCAGACTGATGTCAGGGGAGGGGGGCGGGACAAAGATAGGATGTAGTCGGAGACAGGAAGACTGGTGGGTGAACTGGGAAGGGGGAGGAAATAGAGAGGGAAAGCAGGAACTACCTGAAGTTGGAGAAGTCAATGTTCATACCGCTGGGGTGTAAGCTGCCCAAGCGAAATATGAGGTGCTGTTCCTCCAATTTGCGCTGGGCCCTCACTCTGACAATGGAGGAGGCCAACGACAGAAAGGTCAGATTGGGAATGGTAGGGGGAGTTGAAGTGCTGAGCCACCGGGAGATCAGGTTGGTTAAGGCGGACTGAGCGAAAGTGTGGAGCAAAACGATCGCCGAGCCTGCGCTTGGTTTCGCCGATGTAGAGAAGATGACATCTGGAACAGTTACTCCAACATTTTGTGTCTACCTTACCCATTGGAAACATAGAAACATAGAAAATAGGTGCAGGAGAAGGCCATTTGGCCCTTCGAGCCAGCACCGCCATTCATTGTGATCATGGCTGATCATCCACAATCAGTAACCCGTGCCTGCCTTCTCCCCATATCCCTTGATTCCACTAGCCCCTAGAGCTCTATCTAACTCTCTTTTAAATCCATCCAGTGAATTGGCCTCCACTGCCCTCTGTGGCAGAGAATTCCACAAATTCACAACTCTCTGGGTGAAAAAGTTTCTTCTCACCTCAGTTTTAAATGGCCTCCCCTTTATTCTTAGACTGTGTGGCCCCTGGTTCTGGACTCCCCCAACATTGGGGACATTTTTCATGCATCTAGCTTGTCCAGTCCCTTTATAATTTTATACGTCTCTATAAGATCCCCTCTCCTCCTTCTAAACTCCAGTGAATACAAGCCCAGTCTTTCCAATCTTTCCTCATACGACAGTCCCGCCATCCTGGGGATTAACCTGGTGAACCTACGCTGCACTGCCTCAATAGCAAGGGCATCCTTCCTCAAATTGGGAGACCAAAACTGCACACAGTACTCCAGGTGCGATCTCACCAGGGCCCTTCCCTCTCTCCAGAGATGATGCCTGACCCGCCCGCTGGGTTAACCCAGCATTTTGTGTCTACTTTCCATTTAAACCAGCTTCTGCTGGGTTTTTGTCCTTACACAAATATGTTTGTCAAATGCTGCCACATTCACACTGGCCCCTGTATTTATCCATGTGCAGCACTGATTTAATTTCAAATGCAATCAGACAGCAGTAGAGCATTCTGAAAAGATAGAAATTATATTTAATTGAAAGTTTTTTCTTTCCGATCAGATAGGGAGACAGTGACAGGATTTGACCAAGTTTGCCAGCAGTTACAAGCTCGATGTAAATTGGTCAAAATTACCATTGCCACTATTCCAGTTACACGAGTTTCAGTTCGGTTCATTGTCACGCGGTACGGTGAAAAGCTTTTTCATTTAGTTTGGATTGGAGATACAGCGCGGAAACAGGCCCTTCAGCCCGTCGAGTCCGTGCCGACCAGCGATCCCCGTACATTTCTTGATTAGAAACATAGAAAATAGGTGCAGGAGGAGGCCATTCGGCCCTTCGAGCCTGCACCGCCATTCAATATGATCATGGCTGATTATCCAACTCAGTATCCCGTACCTGCCTTCTCTCCATACCCCCTGATCCCTTTAGCCACAATGGCCACATCTAACTCCCTCTTAAATATAGCCAATGAACTGGCCTCAACTACCTTCTGTGGCAGAGAATTCCACAGACTCACCACTCTCTGTGTGAAAAAAAACTTTCTCATCTCGGTCCCAAAAGACTTCCCCCTTATCCTTAAACTGTGACCCCTTGTTCTGGACTTCCCCAACATCGGGAACAATCTTCCTGCATCTAGCCTGTCCAACCCCTTACGAATTCTGTAAGTTTCTATAAGATCCCCCCTCAGTCTTCTAAATTCCAGCGAGTACAAGCCGAGTCTATCCAGTTTTTCTTCATATGAAAGTCCTGCCATCCCAGGAATCAATCTGGTGAACCTTCTCTGTACTCCCTCTATGGCAAGAATGTCTTTCCTCAGATTAGGGGACCAAACCTGTACACAATACTCCAGGTGTGGTCTCACCAATGCCCTGTACAACTGCAGCAGTGCGGGTGTCAGGGGTTATGGGGAGAAGGCAGGAGAATGGGGTTAGGAGGGAGAGATAGATCAGCCATGATTGAATGGCGGAGTAGACTAGATGGGCCCAATGGCCTAATTCTACTCCTATCACTAATGACTTTATTAACACTACCCTACACACCAGTGACAATGTTTACACTTACACCAAGCCAATTAACCTTAAAGCCTGCACGTCTTTGGAGTGTGGGAGAAAACCCGCACAGGTCAAGGGGAGAACGTACAAACTCCGTACAGACGGCGCCCATAGTCGGGATGGAACCCGGGTCTCCGGCGCTGTGAGGCAGCAACTCTACCGCTGCGCATCCGTGCCATAAGGTCATAAGTGATAGGAGCAGAATTAGGCCATTGGGCCCATCAAGTCTACTCCGCCATTCAATCATGGCTGATCTATCTCTCCCTCCTAACCCCATTCTCCTGCCTTCTCCCCGTAACCCCTGACACCCGTACTAACCAGCCCTGTGCCACCCCAGATATGATCGGGCCTTGCTGGCTTTATCTTGCACTAAAGCCTACTTTATGTGGCTTTATATGCTGCTTCGTGCTTTTTAATTTACATTTTCCCTCAACTTTCTCACCTCCCTGAAGGTGTTGATTCCCTGGCTGGTTGTATCTCCATGGGCAGCTTGTACTAGGCACTACTCTGACATTTACTGCACCGGTCTCAGCAGTCGGTGTAGGCAGGGTGTGTGGCTCTGGGGAGCGACACACGCTGGGCTAGTTCCTACGATCTCCTTGAGTCCGGATACCATTCCCATCGTGGGAAAGCCATAGGGATCTCCGGGGATGGAATACTGCGAGCCATCTCAGGGCACGTTGAGTTTGGTTTAGGAAAAGAGACTGCAGATATTGGTTTAAATCGAAGGTAGACACAGAGTGCTGGAGTAACTCAGCGGGTCAGGCAGCATCTGTGGAGAACATGAATAGGTGACGTTTCACAGAGTGCTGGAGTAACTCAGCGGGTCAGGCAGCATCTGTGGAGAACATGGATAGGTGACGTTTCACAGAGTGCTGGAGTAACTCAGCGGGTCAGGCAGCATCTCTGGAGAACATGGATAGGTGACGTTTCGGGTCGAGACTAGGGTTGCCAACTGTCCCGTATTAGCCGGGACGTCCCGTATTTTGGGCTAAATTGGTTTGTCCCGTACGGGACCGCCCTTGTCCCATATAAGGCCCGTGAGGACGTGCAGCGTAGGTTTACTAGGTTAATTCCCGGAATGGCGGGACTGTCATATGTTGAAAGACTGGAGCGACTATGCTTGTACACACTGGAATTTAGAAGGATGAGAGGGGATCTTATCGAAACGTATAAGATTATTAAGGGGTTGGACACGTTAGAGGCAGGAGGTTGGACACGTTAGAGGAAAAACTTTTTTAGTCAGAGAGTTGTGAATCTGTGGAATTCTCTGCCTCAGAGGGCAGTGGAGGCCAATTCTCTGAATACATTCAAGAGAGAGCTAGATAGAGCTCTTAAGGATAGCGGAGTCAGGGGGTATAGGGAGAAGGCAGGAACGGGGTACTGATTGAGAATGATCAGCCATGATCACATTGAATGGCGGTGCTGGCTCGAAGGGCCGAATGGCCTTCTCCTGCACCTATTTTCTATTGTCTATTCTATTGTCTATTGACCGCCCTTGTCCCATATTAGGCCCGGACACTCTAGGCCCGGACGCTGTAGGCCCGGACACTGTAGGCCCGGACACTCTAGGCCCGGACGCTGTCGGCCCGGACACTGTGGGCCCGGACACTCTAGGCACGGACACTGTTGGCCCGGACACTGTAGGCCCGGACACTGTAGGTCCGGACACTGTAGGTCCGGACACTGTAGGCCCGGACACTGTAGGCCCGGACACTGTAGGCCCGGACACTGTAGGCCCGGACACTGTAGGTCCGGACACTGTAGGTCCGGACACTGTAGGCCCGGACACTGTAGGTCCGGACACTGTAGGTACGGACACTGTAGGCACGGACACTGTAGGTCCGGACACTGTAGGGGCGCCAACCTTTGTCCCTTATTTGGGAGTGAGTAAGTTGGAAACCCTAGCCAAAGGTCACAAGGACTTTTCAATTGACAACATTCAGTATGGGTTTTAACCCTTCATTCTGCCAACCAGAATATATCATCTCCTATTTTTACATAAGCAAATCACGAGCCTTTTTATAGAGCGAGTCGGCGCCAACCAGCGATCCCCGCACACTAACACTATCCTACACACACTGGGGACAACTTACAATTATACCAAGCCAATTAACCTACAAACCTGCACGTCTCTTGGAGTGTGGGAGGAAACCGGAGCACCCGGAGAAAACCCACGCAGGTCACGGGGAGAACGTACAAACTCCGTACAGACAGCACCCGTAGTCGGGATGGAACCCGGGTCTCTGGCGCTGTGAGGCAGCAACTCTACCGCTGCGCCACCGTGACCGCCCCTAGATTTCATCCCTTTTAGTTTTAAGAACCTGGTGTGACTTGCAAGTCAGAAGATGTTTTTAGTTCAGAGATACAGCGCGAAAACAGGCCCTTTCGGCCCACCGGGTCCGCGCCGACCAGCGATCCCCGCACATTAACACTATCCTACACCCACTAGGGACAATCTTTACATTTACGAAGTCAATTAACCTACAAACCTGGTATCACAAAATGCTGGAGTAACTCAGCGGGTCAGGCAGCATCTCTGGAGAGAAGGAATGGGTGACGTTTCGGGTCGAGACCCTTCTTCAGACTGATGTCAGGGGGGGGGGGGGGGGGGCGGGCAAAGAACGGATATAGGTGGAGACAGGAAGACAGTGGGAGAACTGGGAAGGGGGGGGGATGGGAAGAGAGGGACAGAGGAGCTATCTAAAACCTGCATACCTGTATGTCTTTGGATTCAACCTTAAGAAGGGTCATGACTTGAAATGTCACCTGCACATATTTTCCAGAGATGTTGCCTGACCAGCTGAGTTATTCCAGCACTTTGGGTCTTGTTTTGTAAGCCAAAACAGCTCCAGTTCTTTGCTTCTCGATCTTCATTCAATGCAATTTGCTGCATGCTTTCCCTGCCAAATCGTTTTTATTTGCCTCCTTTGAACAGTGTACATGAATGGATCAACTAAGGCTTTCCTGACACCACTTATTCACTGAATCGTGCATATCTTGTATAAAAAACATGAGAGGAATAGATCGGGTAGACACACAGAATCTCTTGCCCAAAGTTAGGGGAATCAAGGACCAGAGGACATAGGTTTAAGGAGGGGGGGGGGGTGGGGGGAAGATTTAATAGAGAGCTAGATAGAGCTCTTAAGGATAGCGGAGTCAGGGGGTATGGGGAAAAGGCAGGAACAGGGTACTGATTGTGGATGATCAGCCATGATCACATTGAATGGTGCAAGGGTCTCGACCCGAAACGTCACCCATTCCTTCTCTCCTGAGATGCTGCCTGACCTGCTGAGTTACTCCAGCATTTTGTGAATAAATACCTTCGATTTGTACCAGCATCTGCAGTTATTTTATAAACACATTGAATGGCAGTGCTGGTTCGAAGGCATCCTCCTGCACCTATTGTCTATTGTCTATTCACACAAAGGGTGGTGGGTGTATGGAACGAGATGCCGGAGGAGATAAGAAGGAATTATACAGGTACATTGTTTAGAACATATTTAGAGGGATTATTGGCCAAGTGCAGGCAGGTGAGACTAGTGTAGATGGGGCATGTTGGTCGGTGTGGGCAGGTGGGACTAGTGTAGATGGGGCATGTTGGTCGGTGTGGGCAGGTGAGACTAGTGTAGATGGGGCATGTTGGTCGGTGTGGGCAGGTGGGACTAGTGTAGATGGGGCATGTTGGTCGGTGTGGGCAGGTGGGACTAGTGTAGATGGGGCATGTTGGTCGGTGTGGGCAGGTGAGACTAGTGTAGATGGGGCATGTTGGTCGGTGTGGGCAGGTGAGACTAGTGTAGATGGGGCATGTTGGTCGGTGTGGGCAGGTGGGACTAGTGTAGATGGGGCATGTTGGTCGGTGTGGGCAGGTGGGACTAGTGTAGATGGGGCATGTTGGTCGGTATGGGCGGGTGGGACTAGTGTAGATGGGGCATGTTGGTCGGTGTGGGCAGGTGAGACTAGTGTAGATGGGGTATGTTGGTCGGTGTGGGCAGGTGGGACTAGTGTAGATGGGGCATGTTGGTCGGTGTGGGCAGGTGAGACTAGTGTAGATGGGGCATGTTGGTCGGTGTGGGCAAGTGGGACTAGTGTAGATGGGGCATGTTGGTCGGTGTGGGCAGGTGGGACTAGTGTAGATGGGGCATGTTGGTCGGTGTGGGCAGGTGAGACTAGTGTAGATGGGGCATGTTGGTCGGTGTGGGCAGGTGAGACTAGTGTAGATGGGGCATGTTGGTCGGTGTGGGCAGGTGAGACTAGTGTAGATGGGGCATGTTGGTCGGTGTGGGCAGGTGGGACTAGTGAAGATGGGGCATGTTGGTCGGTGTGGGCAGGTGAGACTAGTGTAGATGGGGCATGTTGGTCGGTGTGGGCAGGTGAGACTAGTGTAGATGGGGCATGTTGGTCGGTGTGGGCAGGTGAGACTAGTGTAGATGGGGCATGTTGGTCGGTGTGGGCAGGTGAGACTAGTGTAGATGGGGCATGTTGGTCGGTGTGGGCAGGTGAGACTAGTGTAGATGGGGCATGTTGGCCGGTGTGGGCAGGTGGGACTAGTGTAGATGGGGCATGTTGGTCGGTGTGGGCAGGTGAGACTAGTGTAGATGGGGCATGTTGGTCGGTGTGGGCAGGTGAGACTAGTGTAGATGGGGCATGTTGGTCGGTGTGGGCAGGTGAGACTAGTGTAGATGGGGCATGTTGGTCGGTGTGGGCAGGTGAGACTAGTGTAGATGGGGCATGTTGGTCGGTGTGGGCAAGTTGGGCGTAGGGCCGGTTCCCGAGCTGTATCACTCTATGACTCTATCTGACATAACGTTGTACAGTCGGTCACTGATTGGCGATAAAAGATTTTGCTTTGATCTATCAGTTTCCCCATTGGCAGAAATTTGGGATGGAGATGGATAAAGCTGGTATGTAGGGGCAGACAGAAAATGCTGGAGTAACTCAGCGGGTCAGGCAGCATCTGTGGAGAACATGGGATAGGTGACGTTTCACAGAGTGCTGGAGTAACTCAGCGGGTCAGGCAGCATCTGTGGAGAACATGGGATAGGTGACGTTTCACAGAGTGCTGGAGTAACTCAGTGGGTCAGGCAGCATCTGTGGAGAACGTGGGATAGGTGACGTTTCACAGAGTGCTGGAGTAACTCAGCGGGTCAGGCAGCATCTCTGAAGTGAAAGAATTGGTGACGTTTCGTCCACGTGTTCTCCAGAGATGCTGCCTGACCTGCTGAGTTACTCCTTGAGGGGGATGGTGCGGGGGGGGAGGGGAAGGGGGGAGGAGGGGTGGAAAGGGGGGCAGGGGAGGGAGGAGGGGTGGAAAGGGGGTGAGGGGATGTGGTAGGAGAGGGCGCTGCACCAATGCAGGAGAGGTTGGGGCCCAACGGGTCCACTTGGTCTGGTATGATAAACACTCTTGACTCTTGACTAATTTTGCATGTAATTGGCTGAATCGCCTGTGTCCTTATCATGAGTGAAGTGTGAACCTTTTCACATGGGCTAATTGCATCGGGCTTAGAGCAAAGCCTCTCGTCACTTGGCTGAACGATTATTAGATTAATGACATGACCCACGGGTTGGCAACAAGAACGGCCAACAGCGTGTGGACTATTGGCTTAGTTTAGTTTAGTTTAGTTTAGAGATACAGCGCGGAAACAGGCCCTTCGGCCCACCGGGTCCGTGCCGACCAGCGATCCCCGCACACTAACACCATCCCACACACACACACTAGGGATAGTTTACAATTCTACCGAAGCCAATTAGCCGACAAACCTGCACGTCTTTGGAGTGTGGGAGGAAACCGAAGATCTCGGACAAAACCCACGCAGGTCAAGGGGAGAACGTACAAACTCCGTAAAGACGGCGCCTGTAGTCGGGATGGAACCCGGGTTTCCGGCGCTGTGAGGCAGCAACTCTACCGCTGTGCCACCGTGCCGGCCCGGGTGGGTAAGTAGTACAAATAATTTGTATGAAGAAGGCTAGGACTCTATCTCATGGAACGCAGGAGGATGAGGGGTGATCTTATAGAGGTGTACAAAATCATGAGGGGAATAGATCGGGTAGATGCACAGAGTCTCTTGCCCAGAGTAGGGGAATCGAGGACCAGAGGGCATGGGTTTAAGGTGAGAGGGAGGGGGGAAAGATTTAATAGGAACCTGAGGGGTAACCTTTTCACACAGAAGGTGGTGGGTGTATGGAACGAGCTGCCGGAGGAGGTAGTTGAGGCAGGGAGTATTGCAACGTTTAAGAAACAATTGGACAGGTACATGGATAGGACAGGTTTGGAGGTAGACACAGAGTGCTGGAGTAACTCAGCGGGTCAGGCAGCATCTGTGGAGATCATGGATAGGTGACGTTTCACAGAAGTTGGCATTAAACAGTCTCCAGCCCTTGAGGCAAAGAGTTTTGTTTAGTTTACTATAGTTTAGTTTAGCTTAGTTAGAGATACCGCGTGGAAACAGGCCCTTGGCCCATTGCGTCCGTGCTGACCAGCGATCCCTGCACACTAAACACTACCCTACATACACGGGGGACAATTTTACATTTTTACCAAACCAATTAACCTACAACCCTGAGGTAGACACAAAATGCTGGAGTAACACAGCGGTCAGGGCAGCATCTGTGGAGAACATGGATAGGTGACGTTTCACAGAGTGCTGGAGTAACTCAGCGGGTCAGGCAGCATCTGTGGAGAACATGGACAGGTGACGTTTCGGGTCGAGACCCTTCTACAGACTTGTTTCCTGCACTGGTTTGGAGGGATATGGACTGGTGCAGCTGGGGCACGTTGGCGTGGTGTGGGCACGTTGGCGTGGTGTGGGCACGTTGGCGCGGTGTGGGCACGTTGGCACGGTGGTGGGCACGTTGGCACGGTGTGGGAACGTTGGCACGGTGTGGGCACGTTGGCGTGGTGTGGGCACGTTGGCACGGTGTGGGCACGTTGGCGCGGTGTGGGCACGTTGGCGTGGTGTGGGCACGTTGGCGTGTGTGGGCACGTTGGCGTGGTGTGGGCACGTTGGCGTGGTGTGGGCACGTTGGCGTGGTGTGGGCACGTTGGCGTGGTGTGGGCACGTTGGCGTGGTGTGGGCACGTTGGCGTGGTGTGGGCACGTTGGCACGGTGTGGGCACGTTGGCGTGGTGTGGGCACGTTGGCACGGTGTGGGCACGTTGGCGTGGTGTGGGCACGTTGGCGTGGTGTGGGCACGTTGGCGTGGTGTGGGCACGTTGGCGTGGTGTGGGCACGTTGGCGTGGTGTGGGCACATTGGCACGGTGTGGGCACGTTGGCGTGGTGTGGGCACGTTGGCGTGGTGTGGGCACGTTGGCACGGTGTGGGCACGTTGGCGTGGTGTGGGCACGTTGGTGTGGTGTGGGTACGTTGGCACGGTGTGGGCAAGGTGGGCGGAAGGGTGGCCCTGTTTCCACACCGTCTCGCTCTATGACTCTGTCATCAGCATTTCCCCGGCCCATCTCTGCTTACGAGCGCAGGCGGGCGGGCACAGTTGAACACAGAGGGTTAACAGTCCCACGAGAGGGATTGCTTCCACTCCGTGCGGGGCTTATCGCCGGAGATAGACCTTCCCAGTATAACGTTCCGAACAAATACGCTTCACAGCTGAACCTCCGCGACTTGCAGACTAACGAGGGAAAGGGAAACGCAAAGACAGTCTGTACAAAGGCACAGCCCTTAGCACAGAGCATGGGAGACAGAGAGAGTGAGAGGGGAGAGAGGGGGAGAGAGAGAGGGGGAGAGGGGGGGAGAGAGGGGGAGGGGGAGAGGGAGAGGGGGAGAGAGGGGGAGGGGGGGAGGGAGAGGGAGAGGGGGGGGGAGGGGGAGGGGGAGAGGGAGAGGGGGAGAGAGAGAGGGAGATGGGGAGAGAGGGGGAGGGGGAGAGGGAGAGTGAGAGAGAGGGGGAGAGAGGGGGAGGGGGAGATGGGGAGAGGGAGAGTGAGAGAGAGGAGGAGAGAGGGGGAGAGAGGGGGAGGGGGAGATGGGGAGGGGGAGAGTGAGAGAGAGGAAGAGAGAGGGGGAGAGAGGGGGAGGGGGAGATGGGGAGAGAGAGAGAGGAGGAGAGAGGGGGAGAGGGAGAGGGGGAGAGAGGGAGATGGGGAGAGAGGGGGAGGGGGAGAGGGAGAGTGAGAGAGAGGGGAGAGAGGGGGAGGGGGAGATGGGGAGAGGGAGAGTGAGAGAGAGGGGGAGAGAGGGGGAGGGGGAGATGGGGAGAGGGAGAGTGAGAGAGAGGAGGAGAGAGAGAGGGGGAGATGGGGAGGGGGAGAGAGAGAGGGAGATGGGGAGAGTATTTTAAGTATTTACACTTACACAAACCTTTCATCAATTTTCACCAAACCAAATTAAAAGGTGGTGGGGCGGTGGTGGGGGGGGGGGTGGGTGGGATGTTGGGGTGGGGGGGTTGGGGTGGGGGGGTGTGGGGGTTTGAGTGGGGGGGGGGTGGGGGTGGGGGGGTGGGGGTGTGGATGTGGTGGGGGTGTGGATGGGGTGGGGGTGTGGATGGGGTGGGGGTGTGGATGGGGTGGGGGTGTGGATGGGGTGGGGGTGTGGATGGGGTGGGGGGGGTGGGTGTGGATGGGGTGGGGGTGTGGATGGGGTGGGGGTGTGGATGGGGGGGTGGGTGTGGATGGGGGGGTAGGTGTGGATGGGGTGGGGGGGGTAGGTGGGGGTGTGGATGGGGTGGGGGTGTGGATGGGGGGGTGGGTGTGGATGAGGTGGGGGGGGGGGGAGAGTCTGGGTACGGTTTGCATCCCCAAGTGGTGTGGATGTTAGTAGCTCGGCGTGGGATCGTGGGGTACGAGCAGCCCCTGCCAGTACAGGTTCCATCTCAGACCTGATTCCAGTGGGCGATGAGACTTCCCTCGCTGTACACACACTGTACACTCCCCGGCTATAACACACGCACCATTCCTACACAGGACCAGGTGGGGGCCGGGACACTCACACACACACACACACACTCACACACACACACACACACACACACACACACCATCAGCTGGAGAAGGGGGGAGGCAGCCAGGCTGGGACTCTGGACACCCGACGCGACTTCAAACACCCAACAAAGTCTCTGAGCAATCTGTGACACCCAC